>NC_089818.1:8137980-8437980 GCF_029633855.1 Hoplias malabaricus
GTTTCCTCTGGGTGACTGTCTGTGAGGAGTGTGGTGTGTTCTCTCTGTGTCTGCGTGGGTTTCCTCCGGGTGACTGTCTGTGAGCAGTGTGGAGTGTTCTCCCTGTGTCTGCGTGGGTGTCCTCCGGGTGCTCCGGTTTCCTCCCACAGTCCAAAAACACACGTTGGTAGGTGGATGGGCAACTTAAAAGTGTGAGTAGGTGTGCGTGTGTGAGTGAATGTGTGAGTGTGTGTCGCCCTGTGTCTGTGTGTTGCTCCCACTCCAGGGTGTGTTCCTGCATTGCGCCCAGTGACTCCGGGTAGGCTCCGGACCCACTACGACCCTTAACTAGAGAAGCGTTTACAGATAGTGAATGAATGTGACTGCAAATTGTGTAGCTTGTGTGGGCATGGGCCTCTGTGCATCAATGTTGATTCTCCACCCTAAACACTACAGCACTATTCTAGAGGTCCTTCAGGCAGTGATTTTATTGAGAACGGAAAGTCAGTGGTTTGGTCTAGAACCCTGAACATTCAAAGAATCACTGGAATGCATTAATGGCTGTTTGCTTGGTAAAATATTATTCTCTGTGGTTGAAAAACTACATATGATTCCTACAGCACATTTTAAATATAATTCTACAATTACACTGTTGTTATTTAAGCCAAATGACGCTTTTATCTATGACTTTGAACCCTTTTTGCTTTAGTGGAACTAAAACATGCTTCTAAAATGTTCTTTAGTAAAAAGCAGTGCTTCTATCTAGAACCCACAATACTCTAATAGGTCTTTGGTTGGTTTAATGTTTATGCTTTTCAGACCAGTGATAGAAGAGGAACGTGTCTGTATTTGTTACCTAAAAGAACCAGAAGTATTTGGACACTTGATAAAAGGTGGTCGGTGCAGAAGTCGGCTAGGTTTCACTGCCCTGTACCTTACTCTTCTTGTTACTGTCTCATGTAGACCTCTACTTTTCGTCACTCTCCTCCGCCTACATACTTCCACCCATGCTGAAATCTTAAGGAGGAATGGAGGGAGAAATAAAACCTCTCTCACTCTCTGTCTCACACACCCACAAACTCACTCACTCACTCGCAGGGATCAGTGGATAATTACCACATGCCACAGTAAGATAAACCTTTAATTAAACAGCACAGAAAGCAGAGCCCAATCAGTGTGAGGAGTGATATGTTGACAGAGACTCTCTCTCTCTCTCTCTCTCTCTCTCTCTCTCTCTCTCTCTCAGCATCAATAATGCATTTCTCATGCATACCACAACTATAGGCCTATATATAGCCTCTAGAATGCTGCTGCTCCAAAACTGCTTTCCCTCATCAAATATTTTTAGCAAACTTCCCATTCCTGTATCTGTTTTCATTTTAAATTAACAGATATATATTCATAAAACTGAAAACTCATAAATCCCTAATGAACTAGCGAGCTTGAACGTGGGCTTTATTCACCAGGCTTTAACAGCTCAGTTTTAGAAAGCAATGGCGTAGATTTGCTCTTGACAACTATGAATCTACCACCCCCACTGCCTGTTTCTTTTTCTCCTTTGCTCCGTGATAAAATGACAATGTAAGAGAACTGACAATTGGCAGCTTGTTGTGCAGTTCATCTCCAAACCATGTTATTCACAGTTACAGACAGTTTAAGCCTGCTGATATTAGGACGGACTAATTTCTTTAGCGAACTTGACTTTCCGTTTCTTTGAAAAACAACGTCCACCTTCTTTTTTGCTGCAATCCTCACTCCCTTTTGACCCCATGTGTCACCCACGATGCACCTGAGTCTTGGAGTAATACTAGCTTATGACTGGAAAGTTTTCCTTCCAGTTTTGACGCTGCTCACAACCAAACTACAGAGACTCACGTGACAGCAGGGAAAGGCACAGCCAATCACACTGGCCTTATGTGTTACAGACACACACTCACATTCACTCACACACTCACACCTACGGACATTTTTGAGTCGCCAATTCACCTACCAACGTGTGTTTTTGCACTGTGGGAGGAAACCGGAGCACCCGGAGGACACCCACGCAGACACAGAGAGAACACACCACACTCCTCACAGACAGTCACCCGGAGGAAACCCACGCAGACACAGAGAGAACACATCACACTCCTCACAGACAGTCACCCGGAGGAAACCCACCCAGACACAGAGAGAACACACCACACTCCTCACAGTCACCCGGAGGAAACCCACGCAGACACAGAGAGAACACATCACACTCCTCACAGACAGTCACCCGGAGGAAACCCACCCAGACACAGAGAGAACACACCACACTCCTCACAGTCACCCGGAGGAAACCCACCCAGACACAGAGAGAACACACCACACTCCTCACAAACAGTCACCCGGAGGAAACCCACGCAGACACAGAGAGAACACACCACACTCCTCACAGACAGTCACCCGGAGGAAACCCACGCAGACACAGGGAGAACACATCACACTCCTCACAGACAGTCACCCGGAGGAAACCCACGCAGACACAGAGAGAACACACCACACTCCTCACAGACAGTCACCCGGAGGAAACCCACACAGACACAGAGAGAACACATCACACTCCTCACAGACAGTCACCCGGAGGAAACCCACCCAGACACAGAGAGAACACACCACACTCCTCACAGTCACCCGGAGCAGGAATCGAACCCACAAACTCCAGGTCCCTGGAGTTGTGTGACTGTGACACTACCTTCTGCACCACTGTGCCGCCCTACTGTATATTTATTTTTATATAATAATATATAATGAATTTAACTTTTCCATGCATGTGAATTGTAGTTATATGCCCCTGTTCCATTCCCTTTCTTACATGTACTGTGATGCACTCCCCTTTTTTATACAATAGAAGCCGTTCATGCAGCAGTCACATGTAAATGGCTGTACCCTCATCACATGCAGTCAGCTGCATGTTACATATGAAGGGGTCTATATAGACCCTGGCTTTTGGAAATAACATTTGGATCATTCTAAACTTGACAACGGTATCTGCATCCCTTTTTGTGATACCTCTGAGCTCACACAGAGCTGGTCTCAGTCTCCTCTTTTTTAACAGCTTCTACATGATATGAAGTTTTGCCACTTGCGTTTTTAAAAGTCTCTGCTAACAGTCATTTCTTTAGCTACGTGTTAAAATGTATAAATGTAGCATTACTTCAGCTATAAACCAAACCCCAAACAAAGCGGGATTCAGCAGCAGGAGGATCTCCTGCCCTCCGAAAACTCACGAATGAGGCATTGTATTGTGGAATGCGTTCTTCCACAGCACACAATAGTGAATCCCAAATCTGTTCCATCTTCATCAGCAAATAAACTAACTAACTTCATATAGGCAATAGCTCATTTATTATCTCTCTGGTTTTCTCAGAAAGACATACTCTAACTTCGATGGCGGGTTTCCCAGACATGGATTATGTATAGTCCTGGACTAAATTGCAGTGCAATGATGAAACTCCACTGCAAATTCTTCTTAAGTCTGGGATAAGATTTAATCTGAGTCTGGGACACAGGTCCCTAATGTTTAATTATTCCAATACCCATCTACTTGCTTGGAACATGTTGGGAGATGCTGTATTTAAACATATCACATATGACATGGATAGGAAACATGCTGCAAGGTGATCTACAATACTGAGATCAACATGAGGTGGGGTACAACATACAGATGAAATGCTAACAATTTTAAACAAGAGGGATCACATCTGATTTTACAGAACAGAATTGCTGTATACATTTTAGTACATTCATTCATTCATTATCTATAACCGCTTATCCAATTCAGGGTCGCGGTGGGTCCAGAGCCTACCTGGAATCATTGGGCGCAAGGTGGGAAAACAGCCTGGAGGGGGCGCCAGTCCTTCACAGGGCAACACAGACACACACATTCACGCACACCTACGGACACATTTGAGTCACCAATCCACCTACCAACGTGTGTTTTTGGACCGTGGGAGGAAACCGGAGCACCCGGAGGAAACCCACGCAGACACAGGGAGAACACACCACACTCCTTACAGACAGTCACCTGGAGGAAACCCACGCAGACACAGAGAGAACACATCACACTCCTCACAGACAGTCACCCGGAGGAAACCCACGCAGACACAGAGAGAACACACCACACTCCTCACAGACAGTCACCCGGAGGAAACCCACGCAGACACGGGGAGAACACACCACACTCCTCACAGACAGTCACCCGGAGGAAACCCACGCAGACACAGGGAGAACACACCACACTCCTCACAGACAGTCACCCGGAGGAAACCCACACAGACACAGGGAGAACACACCACACTCCTCACAGACAGTCACCCGGAGGAAACCCACGCAGACACAGCGAGAACACACCACACTCCTCACAGACAGTCACCCGGAGCGGGAATCGAACCCACAACCTCCAGGTCCCTGGAGCTGTGTGACTGCAACACTACCTGCTGCGCCACCGTGCCGCCATTTTAGTACAATAAATGCCAATATATATTACAGTGCAGTGTATATTGAGGAAATAAATACAGTGTGTTCCACTGCTCAAAATATCAGAGCATTGGGTACAGGAACTGTTATACTTTTCACTGGCGAGTCCTCTCTGTTCCAGTTTCAGGGTTCTAGGTGTGATACATCAGGGTGAGTCTAGACTTGTTTTAGCAACTAGTGAAGCAGGCAACCAATGGCTAGTTGCAAGGAGTTGCAAATCTGAACAGCAAGCTAACTTCAGTTGTGTAAATTACCGATAATTTAAAAGGTCTAAAGGGCTAAACAACACACTACTGGAATTGAATGCTGCTGAATGCACTGTATGTGCATTAGAGCATTTCTTTTATTGCCAAGCCCTCGTCCCATTACTCGCAATTATGAGCACTTACCCACGCTCTATGAGCGCTTAATGTGCCCCCTCGCAAATGCTCATCAGACCACACTTCCAGTGAAGGCCTTTACCTAAGACCCACTAGGAATCTGTGAGGTTTCAGGCATAAACAATTTTTTTTATCTTTGTCACGATGATTTTTGAAGCAATTTATTTCAAGAGGCTCGTGTTTCAGTCTGTTGCATTATGCCCTTTTAAAGAAACACTATGTAAGATTTGGTATTGTTGCATGGGTTCCTACCCTCCTCCAAAAGTTACATAGTGCATGTTCTGCAGTTGAGCCCAAAGTAGCAAAGACAGAGACCCTATTCTCTGTTTCAGGTCAGTGAAGCATCACAATGATTCTAAAGCTGTAATTTTTCGGTTGAAAGACTGGCGCCCCCTCCAGGGTGTATTCCCGCCTTGCGCCCAATGATTCCAGGTAGGCTCTGGACCCAAAGCAACCCTGAACTGGATAAGGGTTACAGATAATGAATGAATAAATGAATGAATGAATGAATTTCTAGGTCAATACGCTACTGTTCCTTAAATGCTGTCATGGATCCTACAAATCAAAGTGGACTTAAAAGGTAATGGCAACTATTGGGGCACAGACATCTGCGAGGTATCTGTACTGCGCTGTGACCTCTCACCTGCTTCATCATAGGAGGCAGAGAGCTTCTCCAGCATCTCTTTGTCCACATTGAGGATCTGTTGCTCGAGGATTGACTGATAAGACAGAAGACTGTTCTCTTTCTCTTTTTCATAGATCTGCAACTGCTGCTTTAACACTTCAGGCAGGTGGATTTTCACATATTCAGCAGCCGCCTAGAGAAGAGAGAGAGAGAGAGAGAGAGAGAGAATTTTGACAATGCTGTAACAAAATCTTCAACGGTGGCACTCTCATTTCAGTAGTAAAGTAAATACATTTGTTATTTGCTCAAATCTAAGTGTTAAGAAGTTGCACCCCACATTTTATAATTAGTTCTAGATCACACAAGCCACATACCTGACCGGTCTGCGATAAAACAAGCTCTGCAGGCAGAGCTAATGGCTAATTTAATGGCTAATTGTGTCAATTCCTAATGACTTCTATTCAGAAGACTAGGGTTCAATACCCCACCAGGGAAAATGCCAAGATAGTGCCCATGGACAAGACTTCTAATGCAACGATCGCCTCTGTAACAAGATTAAAACTGCAAGTCACGATATTAGAGCATACACCAAATACCATCAATATAAATGTACTGAAAGGCAATATTTCTGCTACCCGACACCTTGTAATCTTAAAGTTGGGGGCACCAGAGAGGGAAAGAGTTGGCAGCCCAGTGAAACCCAGGAAACACGGCAGAGGCCCAAATATTGTCAAATCCAAAAAGAGCCAGAGGTAGGAGACTGAAAGGTGACAGAATTACCTGTCCATGAAAAGCTTTGATCTCTGAAGGTTAATACAAAAAGTTCTCTACTTATTACAGCGCCCCCTGAGAACACACTCACACACAATTCCCCAAGACAAAACACCAACAGTAGCACCGAACCTGCCTGACCTCCACACACAGCTGAAACAAGAACAAATCAGCAGATAAACTGATAGCGACTGGAGGGAGAAAAGTGCATGAGCAGCCAAACCCCACCCCCTGCCCCCAGCCCGGGACAAGCTGAGCTGAAGAAATACAACCCGCTCTGCAATCCGTTCAGCTGATGTGATAACGCTCAATGCAGCCTTTTATGGCCCAATCCTCCATTTTCCATCAAGCATGGGCTCATTCGGCCCTTCTGAGCTCAGACTGCCTGCACACGGACACAAAAACAAAGTACCGGCTTAAAGAATTGTCTGGAGAGAAATCATAATCAAACAGTTTCTCCCTTTCACCAGCAGCCGGATAGCCAAGGTTAAACCTACAGTTTTTACGGTTGCAGTGAAGCTAATGTAGCTAACAAGTAATTAGTCTGCGTGGGTTTCCTCCGGGTGACTGTCTGTGAGGAGTGTGGTGTGTTCTCCGTGTGTCTGTGTGGGTTTCCTCCGGGTGACTGTCTGTGAGGAGTGTGGTGTGTTCTCCCTGTGTCTGCGTGGGTTTCCTCCGGGTGACTGTCTGAGAGGAGCGTGGTGTGTTCTCCCTGTGTCTGCATGGGTTTCCTCCGGGTGACTGTCTGTGAGGAGTGTGGTGTGTTCTCCCTGTGTCTGCGTGGGTTTCCTCCGGGTGACTGTCTGTGAGGAATGTGGTGTGTTCTCCCTGTGTCTGCGTGGGTTTCCTCCGGGTGACTGTCTGTGAGGAGTGTGGTGTGTTCTCCCTGTGTCTGCGTGGGTTTCCTCCGGGTGACTGTCTGTGAGGAGTGTGGTGTGTTCTCCCCGTGTCTGCGTGGGTTTCCTCCGGGTGACTGTCTGTGAGGAGTGTGGTGTGTTCTCCCTGTGTCTGCGTGGGTTTCCTCCGGGTGACTGTCTGTGAGGAGTGTGGTGTGTTCTCCCCGTGTCTGCGTGGGTTTCCTCCGGGTGACTGTCTGTGAGGAGTGTGGTGTGTTCTCCCCGTGTCTGTGTGGGTTTCCTCCGGGTGACTGTCTGTGAGGAGTGTGGTGTGTTCTCCCTGTGTCTGCATGGGTTTCCTCCGGGTGACTGTCTGAGAGGAGCGTGGTGTGTTCTCCCTGTGTCTGCGTGGGGTTTCCTCCGGGTGACTGTCTGTGAGGAGTGTGGTGTGTTCTCCCTGTGTCTGCATGGGTTTCCTCCGGGTGACTGTCTGAGAGGAATGTGGTGTGTTCTCCCTGTGTCTGCGTGGGTTTCCTCCGGGTGACTGTCTGTGAGGAGTGTGGTGTGTTCTCCCTGTGTCTGCGTGGGTTTCCTCCGGGTGACTGTCTGTGAGGAGTGTGGTGTGTTCTCCGTGTGTCTGTGTGGGTTTCCTCCGGGTGACTGTCTGTGAGGAGTGTGGTGTGTTCTCCCTGTGTCTGCGTGGGTTTCCTCCGGGTGACTGTCTGAGAGGAGCGTGGTGTGTTCTCCCTGTGTCTGCATGGGTTTCCTCCGGGTGACTGTCTGTGAGGAGTGTGGTGTGTTCTCCCTGTGTCTGCGTGGGTTTCCTCCGGGTGACTGTCTGTGAGGAATGTGGTGTGTTCTCCCTGTGTCTGCGTGGGTTTCCTCCGGGTGACTGTCTGTGAGGAGTGTGGTGTGTTCTCCCTGTGTCTGCGTGGGTTTCCTCCGGGTGACTGTCTGTGAGGAATGTGGTGTGTTCTCCCTGTGTCTGCGTGGGTTTCCTCCGGGTGACTGTCTGTGAGGAGTGTGGTGTGTTCTCCCTGTGTCTGCGTGGGTTTCCTCCGGGTGACTGTCTGTGAGGAGTGTGGTGTGTTCTCCCCGTGTCTGCGTGGGTTTCCTCCGGGTGACTGTCTGTGAGGAGTGTGGTGTGTTCTCCCTGTGTCTGCGTGGGTTTCCTCCGGGTGACTGTCTGTGAGGAGTGTGGTGTGTTCTCCCCGTGTCTGCGTGGGTTTCCTCCGGGTGACTGTCTGTGAGGAGTGTGGTGTGTTCTCCCCGTGTCTGTGTGGGTTTCCTCCGGGTGACTGTCTGTGAGGAGTGTGGTGTGTTCTCTGTGTGTCTGCGTGGGTTTCCTCCGGGTGCCTCCCACGGTCCAAAAACACACGTTGGTAGGTGGATTGGCGACTCAAAAGTGTCCGCAGGTGTGAGTGAGTGTGTGTGTTGCCCTGTGAAGGACTGGCGCCCCCTCCAGGGTGTATTCCTGCCTTGTGCCCAATGATTCTAGGTAGGCTCTGGACTCATTGCAACTTATGCGATTAATGTATTACAAGTTAAAAACACTGCTTTGCTTTTTTTCCCCACATTGAAAAAATAATGACTGAATAATTTTTCAATGGCTGTTTAAATAATTTAACCCTTTTGACTCTTTGAATACTGTAATAATTTTTTTGCAATTATTTTTAAAGCATGCTATAAAGGAATGATCCCATATTTCAATCTGTTACACTCACACCTAATGGCCTGGATATATCAGAGGTTCGGCACTAACCCATTCAGTTGGAGATGAAAGCGGTTTGATCCTTCCTCTCAAGTGAGCTGCGCTTCACAGAAAATGATAGAAAAACAAATAAATATTTTCAAAAATATTTTTCAGCATTCACCAGTTAGAACGACAGATTGCTCCTTAAACGTCTAAGCTCTTCACAGAAAAGACCAAAAGTGGACAGGGAGTATTTCTGCTTTCGTTTCCTTGTTTTTGTTTCATCAGTACCCTCTCAAGTTCTGTCTCTGTTTCTTTACACATCAGTTTTGTGTTTATCCTCAAATATCTGACCCCTATCCCTCCTGGCTGTTCCCACACTCCTCCTTCTCAAAGTCCTTGAGCTCTGTGACCCTCAACCACCCATGAGACTCCTCTCCTATTTCTCACTCTTGGAGATAGGATGGAGGTCTGTTATGGCCAATCATAACTAAGCAGCAGGTGGGCTTATCTCTGAACTGCCATGAGATTGGTCGTTCTCATGATTTGCTGATATTTGCAAGGGTTATTGTTAAAGGCATGTGACCACCTAGGAACCTGAGTGTGGCGATGATCACTCCATACTTCCACTGCTCCACAGTCCAATGCTGGGGGCTACAAAGCCCTCTATCCAACACTTGGAATTGAGCATGAGGTTCTAGCTGTTCCATGGTGTCTAATTGGTCTGTGTTTGTCTATGCACATTATTCAAGCTGTCTGAGCAGAATTGAACACTAGCGTCAGCAATGGGTGCACTTTAAAGTACAAGAAACGAAGGCCTGTCAGTATTCTTTTTGCTAATTGAGCAAATTCGGATAAGACCAGATTCTCTGGCAATGAACAAAACTGAGACTCCTGCAGCTGAGACTTGGTATAGATCAAGGCAAACAAGAACAGCTGGCATTGTGCAGCTGATGACTTTCAAACCGCAGCTTGTTTTCAAGCTTTGAATGGGTGTTTATAGAGAATGCAGCAACATTCAGGACTAATTTTAGCCCTCAGCTAGGAGTGGGCGGTATTATCGCAGTCTAATTAAAATGTCTGACTCTTTTTCAATAAAGCCATTCGAGATGCTTGAGAAATCCTTCTTTATCTTTGTAGCTTACCAGCTGCTTATTATTCTGCAATGTCCCCTCAGTTTTAATAAGAAGCATATTTTACAGATGAAGTAAATTGGCATCTACACATTAGCACACAACAGCCGCCCCTGGCTGAGCAACAGCGGTGTAAATGTCTGAATATTTCAAGTCTTTTTCTCATATGCTTCACATATGTGTAATTTTATTTGTGATCTGTGGCAGGATCAAACGAAGAGGCCACTGCATCTTCTGATAAAGCAACAATGACAGTGCCAAAGGCAGCACTAGAGAAAACAGAAGCGCAGCAAGTGGGTTTTTGTTGTCCATGTGACACTAAAGGCAAACCCCAAGAAACCGACCATGCCCCTTCATACATCTCTCTAATGTTCACCCTCTTGACAACAAACTGGATTAAGGTTTATTCAGAATGAAAAGGGAAGAACAGCTGAAACCATTGCACTTGCTGCACCCATTTAAGGTGGAATGGAAATTTAAATTAAGAATCTTAAATGCCAGAATGTAATTGCTGCCCCTTAGAAACACCATGAAACAAAAATATCAATTAAAAACAGTAAGTGGCAGAAATTAATTGCTGCAAAATTTATAATGGAAAGAAAATTCTATTAAGACGCTTGGCTGTCAGAATGTAATTGCTGCAATATTTAAGGTGGAATGGAAAATTCTCTTAAGTAACTTTGCTACCAGAATATAATTGCTGTACGACTTAAGGTGAATTTTAAGGTGCTTCATTACAACTAAATAAAAATTTGAACTGGTATTGCCTAGTGATATACCAAGCACACAGTGAGAGAACCAAGGTTGTTTAGCTGTTGGTTTGAAACAAGAGGACAGGGCAGAGCTTCTCTTGAAGTGGCAGCCTGGCTGTACAAACACACTGCTGTTTGCAATGAATGCAGGAGTATACAGAGAAAGTACCACTCTGGAAGAATGGCAAGAATGGCAGCAGGGACTGAGCAACAGAACATAGAGATATGGCCATGTGGGTGGGAGTAAAGAGAGGTGAGAGGGAGAGAGAGAGAGAGAGAGAGGACGGCCGAGGGACAAGGTGAAAGATAAGGCTGTGTCGAGTCTGCATGTGTATGTGTGTTTTTAAGAGAGTTGTCAGCAGGGTGGTGATTAGAGTGCAGACAGCTTCGGAAGAGCTCTCAGACCTCAGGGACATCTCTATATCCGAACAGAGCAGAGCACAGACCTTCAGCCTCCAGCCTCTATAACATAAACCTGAGAAATATCTCTCTAAATCTGACTGCACAAGGATTTGGTTCCTTTACGAGACCAGAAACAATTCAAAAAGGTCTGTTTATACTCCAGACGTTTGTGTATCTGGACGTTCTCCATATTCGCAATTACAAGACACGTGTAACTCTTCTTATGACTGGTATCAAGCTCCAACCCCAAGGTAGCTGAGCACCTACTGTGATTAGACCTGTGTGTGTGTGTAAATTAATTGCAGGCACATTTTTATATTGTTTATTTCACATTTTATCATTTTACCAATGGGTTTAACTCAGCGAGGAATTAGTTTAAGGTTTTTCTCTGTAGAGGCTCAGCAACACACAAACTATCCTTTGGGTGAATGCAATAGAATCCTCACTGCAATGTTTCACCAGCCTTTGCTAAAGTAGAGGCTGTAATTGTAGCCAAGAAGTGAAACCCCTGATAATTAAGTTTAGAAAAATGTCTACAAACTTTTGGCCACAATTAAAAAACAAAATAAAGTGCTACCTGCAGAACATCAGATTGGAACAATCCATTTAAAATGTTTACTTCAGTAACCGGTTAATGAAAAAACAAAATGGCAGGTCTACATGAGTCACGTAATAATCAGATAATCCAATTTTTCTTTTTAAATGCAGATTTGGTTCTCTACTGTCGCTCAGCAATGCACTAATATACACATCAGAGAAACACAGTATGTGATCATCACATTTCACCCCTTAGATTCCTTCTGAACACAGAAAAAAACAGCCTCAGTCCGAACAAAACCTTGTTTTTTTACTTGATGTTTACACTGTGGCAAACAGGTGTTTTAAGAATGCAATTATGTTATATTAAAGGAACACCCGATAGAATTTGTACATTAGAATTACAGCTTCAAAAACACCACTGACCTGTAAAAGGGGTGTCATTGCCACTCTGGGCTCAGCACTGTAGAAACTGCACTATGTACATTTTGAATGAGGGTAGGAAACCACCCCAGGACAGTGTTGTAAATGTGAATTACACTCTACAACTGTAGGGGGAGTCCAGGAGCACAAATACCCAATCTTACATAGTGTTACCACGGTTACTAATAACTTTTGAAAGTAATTTTTATAAAGATATAAGATTTTGGTGTTATTCTTTCAGTAACAATTTCCAAGTTTCGTTTCCCATTTTAACCTGAGAAACAAGCCTTCTGTTGACTTTCCAAGCTCACTCTCAGTTCTCTGCATTTGAGGGGACATTTAAACGATTGTTTGGCAGCTACATGATGCACAGATGCCGGTGTTATTCAGCTGTGAAAGGCGACACGTACGGACATTCACTCACTTACTCTCTCTAACAGATGCCTTGAGAAATGGCCCTTCGAAATATTTCAATCATGCAAATAAGGTTCTCCAAATCTAATCAAAGCAGGTCTGATCAGCTGAAGGCTGCTGAACAGGATAAAAAGGAGAGGATGACTGGAGGATGTGTCACATGTCCCCTTCCCGTGTCCTCCACGGGGAGAAGGACGTTGAATGCCAGCGAGAGAGCATTTGTGGGTGTGAGCTAGAGTGTGTGAGAGTGTGAGAGTGTGTAATGACTAATTTCATTAGAGCAGGCAGCTGCTGTGCTCTTCCCATTAGGGAAAAAACATTTCTGTGTTGCACATCACAAAGCCTGGGCCCACCACCAGGCCTCCCGCACCTACCTGCGCAGTAATCTCCAAAAACGAATAATTACGCATGCCTGAGGCTCGCTGGAGTGACGTGGGATAGAAGGCAGTGCAGGTTCACCTCAAAAATAGCCTTCAGTGCTCACTGAAGCGGAATGACACCCGATCCCCCCACCAATCTGCGTCCCGCTACAATGACCTTGGCCCGGTTCCTGCTGCCAACTCAGTGCTGGGAAAAGCCAGCGAAGTGAGGAAGCGATATTGAAGTTACATTACGTAGGAATGCACGACTTTTCTCCTGAAATCTAGGATATTAATAGCTAGTTTGTCCCCTTTTGCTGCTGTAAGAGTTTCTACATCTGCATGCAGGTGGTGTCATAGCCACCAGAGTCTCAGGTCCTGGGTTGGAGCCTCCTCTAGTGACACAGTGATCAGACTTTTTCAGTTCCGATACCAATACTGACAACAAATTAACACAGATATAAATGTACTGAAATGTCCACATGTGTGAGTGTGTGAATGACTGTGCCATTGTCCACATGTGTGAGTGTGTGAATGACTGTGCCATTGTCCACATGTGTGAATGTGTGAATGACTGTGCCATTGTCCACATGTGCGAGTGTGTGAATGACTGTGCCATTGTCCACATGTGTGAATGTGTGAGTAACTGTGCCATTGTCCACATGTGTGAATGTGTGAATGACTGTGCCATTGTCCACATGTGCGAGTGTGTGAATGACTGTGCCATTGTCCACACGTGTGAATGTGTGAGGGACTGTGCCATTGTCCATGTGTGAGTGTGTGAATGACTGTGCCATTGTCCACGTGTGAATGTGTGAGTGACTGTGCCATTGTCCATGTGTGAGTGTGTGAATGTCTGTGCCATTGTCCACATGTGTGTGTGAGAGACTGTGCCATTGTCCATGTGTGAGTGACTGTGCCATTGTCCACATGTGTGAGTGTGTGAGAGACTGTGCCATTGTCCATGTGTGAGTGTGTGAGAGACTGTGCCATTGTCCACATGTGTGAGTGTGTGAATGACTGTGCCATTGTTCACAATTGTGAGTGTGTGAATGACTGTGCCATTGTCCACATGTGTGAATGACTGTGCCATTGTTCACAATTGTGAGTGTGTGTGACTGTGCCATTGTCCACATGTGTAAATGTGTGAATGACTGTGCCATTGTCCACATGTGTGAGTGTGTGACTATGCCATTGTCCACATGTGTGAGTGTGTGTGACTGTGCCATTGTCCACATGTGTAAATGTGTGAATGACTGTGCCATTGTCCACATGTGTGAGTGTGTGAGAGACTGTGCCATTGTCCATGTGTGAGTGTGTGAGAGACTGTCCCATTGTCCACATGTGTGAGTGTGTGTGAGTGACTGTGCCATTGTCCACATGTGTAAATGTGTGAATGACTGTGCCATTATCCACATGTGTGAATGACTGTGCCATTGTCCACATGTGTGAATGACTGTGCCATTGTCCACAATTGTGAGTGTGTGTGACTGTGCCATTGTCCACATGTGTAAATGTGTGAATGACTGTGCCATTGTCCACATGTGTGAATGACTGTGCCATTGTCCACGTGTGAGTGTGTGTGACTGTGCCATTGTCCACGTGTGAGTGTGTGTGACTGTGCCATTGTCCACATGTGTAAATGTGTGAATGACTGTGCCATTGTCCACATGTGTGAGTGTGTGTGACTGTGCCATTGTCCACATGTGTAAATGTGTGAATGACTGTGCCATTGTCCACATGTGTGAGTGTGTGAATGACTGTGCCATTGTCCACATGTGTGAGTGTGTGAATGACTGTGCCATTGTTCACATGTGTGAATGACTGTGCCATTGTCCACATGTGTGAGTGTGTGAATGACTGTGCCATTGTTCACATGTGTGAATGACTATGCCATTGTCCACATGTGTGAATGTGTGAATGACTGTGCCATTGTCCACATGTGTGAATGACTGTGCCATTGTCCACATGTGTGAGTGTGTGAATGACTATGCCATTGTCCACATGTGTGAGTGTGTGAATGACTATGCCATTGTCCACATGTGTGAATGACTGTGCCATTGTCCACATGTGTGAATGACTGTGCCATTGTCCACATGTGTGAATGACTGTGCCATTGTCCACAATTGTGAGTGTGTGTGACTGTGCCATTGTCCACATGTGTAAATGTGTGAATGACTGTGCCATTGTCCACATGTGTGAATGACTGTGCTATTGTCCACATGTGTGAATGGCTGTGCCATTGTCCACATGTGTGAATGACTGTGCCATTGTCCACGTGTGAGTGTGTGTGACTGTGCCATTGTCCACATGTGTGAATGACTGTGCCATTGTCCACATGTGTGAGTGTGTGTGACTGTGCCATTGTCCACATGTGTAAATGTGTGAATGACTGTGCCATTGTCCACATGTGTGAGTGTGTGAATGACTGTGCCATTGTTCACATGTGTGAATGACTGTGCCATTGTCCACATGTGTGAGTGTGTGTGACTGTGCCATTGTCCACATGTGTAAATGTGTGAATGACTGTGCCATTGTCCACATGTGTGAGTGTGTGAATGACTGTGCCATTGTTCACATATGTGAATGACTGTGCCATTGTCCACATGTGTGAGTGTGTGAATGACTATGCCATTGTTCACATGTGTGAATGACTGTGCCATTGTCCACATGTGTGAGTGTGTGAATGACTATGCCATTGTTCACATGTGTGAATGACTATGCCATTGTCCACATGTGTGAATGTGTGAATAACTGTGCCATTGTCCACATGTGTGAATGACTGTGCCATTGTCCACGTGTGAGTGTGTGAATGACTATGCCATTGTCCACATGTGTGAATGACTGTGCCATTGTCCACATGTGTGAGTGTGTGAATGACTGTGCCATTGTCCACATGTGTGAATGACTGTGCCATTGTCCACATGTGTGAGTGTGTGAATGACTATGCCATTGTCCACATGTGTGAATGACTGTGCCATTGTCCACATGTGTGAGTGTGTGAATGACTATGCCATTGTCCACATGTGTGAGTGTGTGAATGACTATGCCATTGTCCACATGTGTGAATGACTGTGCCATTGTCCACATGTGTGAATGTGTGAATGACTGTGCCATTGTCCACATGTGTGAGTGTGTGAATGACTATGCCATTGTCCACATGTGTGAATGTGTGAATGACTGTGCCATTGTCCACGTGTGAATGTGTGACTGTGTGCCATTGTCCACGTGTGAGTGTGTGAATGACTGTGCCATTGTCCACATGTATGAATATGTGAGTGACAGTGTCATTGTCCACATGTGTGAGTGTGTGACTGTGTGCCATTGTCACAGTTGTGAGTGACTGGGTGATCGATGGACTGGTGCTCTGTCCAGGGTGTGAACAAATCCCTAGTGTGTGTTCAACTTTAAAGGCTTAGTTGTTACAATTTGTTACCAACATCTTGCAACCTCCAGTTCCAACACCCTGAGCCAAGAATATTTGACCAGTTTTGACCATTATGAAATATAATCATCTGTACCAGAGCTACACCAGCCTCCACTGAGTATTATGGGTTTGAGCTGGACGCAAAATCATTGTCATCCCTGTGTCTGCTGTTCAGCTTCTGCCATAATTGTGCTGATAGTCTCATTGTCTCACTACCTTAGAGTTTATTCTCACACTCTTACTGGCTCTTGCTTGTATTTGTTCTTAATCCTGTTCTATGTGTGCTCACGATACATGACTGTGTGCTTGCGTGCATCTGCGACAGCTTACAGACTGAGAAAACCACAAAGCTGTAATGCTCACACTTAATAAGCAGCAGCGATGAGAACAAGGAGTCATCTGACACCAGTCCAAGACTTTGATTGAAGGGTTAAACTGTGTTAATAAGGGCCTCTGGTGTTCCTACTCTCCGACTGCAAATCCCACACACTCCAACAGTACACAACCCCCTACAGAATGATCATGGGTAAAGGAAAATGGCCAAGGGCTGAAACATGACCTTGTTGTCAAAGCAACATCGATCTCCACATTGTCCTATGTCTTGACCATCTGCAGGCAGCTTTTCTGCATTGCAATGCCTGAACCAAGTGCTACCAATCAATACTGTTTATGGCCAGGTTTGTGACTGACAGCCAGGATAAAGTATGGCAGCTTTGTTTTAAGAGGAACTAATCTTGAAATCTCTCACAGCAATATTCAGACTGTTAAAAATAAAAAAATAATTACATTCCTACAGAGAATGCTATAGCTTTTGTACCCACTCGTATGTCAACTAACAGACATGTGATGGGGTGACTGGGGCCATCTCACCCAGTCAGAGAGAGAGCCTGAGGTAGTTATGCACTCTAGGACTCCTGGCCTTGGACAGCGGAGGCATTGCTGGGGATCGAACTCACAGTCTCCTGATGACAGAGCCAACGTTTCAACTATTGTTACCCTTCAGGACATAAAAAGGCCAAACAGAGTTTAGATCAGCACCTCTTCTGCGGTCCAACAAAAAGGAACAAAGCAACGCACTGTCCCAGTACATCCCAAGCATTGAGATCAACTTCAAAAACACCCAAACATCTCCGCCGACAAGAAACAAGATCAGTCACAAGTTGCGAAACACAGACACTTTAATTGAAATAAGGCTGCATACTTTGGCAACCACATGAAACGCTAAGCGAGGCTCCATTTCGGATCCATACTGGTCAAGTTTTCCCCACAGACTGTTAAACAGACCACAAAAACAAGCCAGGGTGATGTAGACAGACAGAGAGAGAGAGAGAGAGAGAGAGAGAGAGAGAGAGAAGTTGTGCAAAGATAGTGAATGCGGTTTGTATTTGGAGCAGAGCAGCTGGATGCACTTGACCCAGTGAAAGAATGGCTGAACTCTCGCTCCGTCTCTTTGATCAAGGAAGAGCAACGTCTCGCACGGCTGACGGGAATGAGCCTCTCATGTATTGCACCGGAGGAGACAGCGAATTAAGCGATTCTCAGCAAGGTCCCGTGTCTCGGTTCCCCCTTTCTTTCATTCAGCCCAGCGCTCTGAAAGCTCCCTAACTGCACAGCAGGGGACCCGAAGATATCAAGAAGGACTAAACGACGAGAAAAAGCCAGGGAGAATCAAATACAGAGGGAGACAGAGTGAGATAAAAGGTGTTTCAGTGAGAGTGAGAACAAGAGACTCAATATAGTGATGTATTCCTGACCTGAATATCATGGATGTATTAAATGAATGAATAATGACTTGCTTTGGTCTTGAGTTTATGAGACTTGGATGTTGATTTGGACTTATAATGTGTCAGTTTTGGGCGCAGCACTTAGTGTAGCAGTCACACAGCTCCAGGGACCTGGAGGTTGTGGGTTTGAGTCCCGCTCCGGGTGACTGTCCGGGTGAGGAGTTTGGTGTGTTCTCTCTGTGTCTGTGAGGGTTTCCTCCGGGTGACTGTCTGTGAGGAGTGTGGTGTGTTCACCCTGTGTCTGCGTGGGTTTCCTCCAGGTGCTCCGGTTTCCTCCCACGGTCCAAAAACACACGTTGGTAGGTGGACTGACGACTCAAAAGTGTGTGTGAATGTGTAAGTGTGTATCCCCCTCCAGGGTGTGATCCCGCCTTGTGCCCAGTGATTCCGGGTAGGCTCCAGACCCACCGCGACCCTGAATTCAAAAGGCGGTTACAGATAATGAATGAATGTGTCAGTTTTTCACACTCAGACTGTACACAAACATTCTTTCAGCTACAAACAGCAAACTAATAATGACATGTATTCAACAGCATCTGATGATATAAGGTTGTTTGAAAATGTATTAAGTATTAAACCACTTTGGAGCTGCTTTTGTTGTAGTGACTTACAAAACTCACACAAACATCTTAACATCTAAAGACAAGCACAAGCAGGCATTTTTATGGTCTGATGAATATCTTTTAATCACCCCTAACTCTTCCATTTTGACTAGACTTGAGCACTCATGAAGTACTTGGACTTGACATGGACATGAGGATGAGATTTTAACCTTGACTTTACCTTCAATGCCAGGAAAACACTGCTGCAAACATGTCTGGAATCAATGCACTTTCCTTTGTGAGCCGAGTGGAGTTTAATGGGTTTAATGTTTAATATAAGCCAGACTCTAATCCAGGAAACCATTAAATCAGAGCTCTACAGCCTGACATCCATACACTCACTCTGAGTCACTCCTCTACAGTATTTTACTGCACATCAAATCAAAAAATGCTCTTCTCATAACCAATTTAAGTGATAGGGCTTAAGCAAACAGCCGTATGTTTTCCTGATGCATATTCATGCTCAGTCTTGAATAACTAATTCAAAACAACTCATCATCATCTGCCTGGAATCTGAAATACAAAAACATGCTGAAATCTGCTATCAATGTGGAGCCCCTCCTTCCTGACTTAGTTCCTTTAGCTTGATTCCAACGGTCATATTTCATGGAAATTTAACAGAAATCAAGGCACTTTCCCTTCTGAGTCGAGTGGAGTTTAATGGCTTTAATATTGGAGCCATCATCTAATTGGAGCCAGCCTCTAATCCATGAAGTAGAAGCATTAATGCTCAACAACCCTCCACTGACTCTGGGTCACTCCCATACAGGTCTTTCATTCATAATTGACTCATTAAATATTCAACAACCCCATTCAGGAATGTGATGATCAACTCAGAACAGCCTTTTATGTTGTGCTGTCAGCTCAGGGACTCAAGAACAGAATTCAGTGGAGTCTGAGGCAGTGGCTTTATTTCCTTTGATGCATTCTTAGCTGAAAATGAAATGCTAAAGCTCTGAAGTTAAAGTCTTGACCTATAGGCAGCAAGGTGGTGCAGCAGGTTAGTGTCGCAGTCACACAGCTCCAGGGACCTGGAGGTTGTGGGTTCGAGTCCCGCTCCGGGTGACTGTCTGTGAGGAGTTTGGTGTGTTCTCTCTGTGTCTGCGTTGGTTTCCTCCGGGTGACTGTCTGTGAGGAGTGTGGTGTGTTCTCCCTGTGTCTGCGTGGGTTTCCTCTGGGTGACTGTCTGTGAGGAGTGTGGTGTGTTCTCTCTGTGTCTGCGTGGGTTTCCTCCGGGTGCTCTGGTTTCCTCCCACAGTCCAAAAACACACGTTGGTAGGTGTGAGTGTGTGTTGCCCTGTGGAGGGCTGGTACCCCCTCTGCCTTGCGCCCAATGATTTGGTAGGATCCGGACCCACCGTAACCCTGAACTGGATGAGAGGTTACAGATCATGAATGAATGAAAAAAAGACCATTACTATTTCTAACATTATACGCACAATCATCATCACGACTATGGTTACTGACTCTTCACTCGGGAGAGCAGGGTCTGAGCCCAGCACAGGAATGCTTGAGCTTCACATGTTCCACAAAGATATGAGCTTATTTCAGTGCTGTTCACATGAGGTAATATGTTTTGTTTGGTCATTGCATCTCTTGGCCACGTTTATCACGGAAGCTCATACTATGATAGTGATATGAAAACACCACTGACACAACATTCCTCACACGAAACCTAGAGCCAAAAACACTTGTGATATGGTTACACACTGCCACACACACCCAGCAGCAAGGCCCTTAAGTTGGGATTGATGCTCCTGAGGGCGAGCCTCTCCTGGGGCTTCTGTACCTTTGCTGTCAATTAACGCTGCTGCTTCTGCTGGCACTATCTGAGGCAGGCAGGGTGTGTATGTGTGTTTGTGTGTTTGTATGTGTGAAGGAGGGATTGAAAGAGAAGGACAGAGAGAGAGAGAGGGAGAGAGAGAGAGGGAGAGAGAGAGAGAGAGAGAGAGAGAGAGAGAGCGAGAGCAACCAAGTTGAGGCCCTGGGGGATACTGGCTCTGTTTCTGCCTCAAGTGTGTCTGTCAGGTCCTGATAACACAAACATACACCTTAACTTTTACACCAGCACACAACAATAACAGCCAGAGAGAGAGAGGGAGACACAGAAAGAAAGAGAGAATGTAAAAGAGAATAAACAGAAAGCAAGAACAAAAAAGGAGAGAGAATAGCGAGAGAAAGAGAGTAGAGAAAAGGAGAAAGAAAGAGAGAGAGAGAGAGAGAGAGAGAGCTAGAGGAAAGGGGAAAGATACAAGGAGAGGAAAACGATAGAGGAAGCTGGGGAGAAAGAGAAAGAAAAATGGTGGAGCACAACAGCAGTAGGGCGATAGCATCAAACTCATCAAGCGCAATCCACAACTCTAAGAGAAATGAGACCATTACAAGAGACAAGAAGAGAGAGAGAGAGAGTGAGCGAGAGAGTGGGAGAGAATTAGGAGGCGAAGGTATTATGAAGCATGAGAGAGCAAAGGAAGATGAGAGGGGAGAGGGAGGGGGATGAGGGGAGGCAGATGAAAGACTCCTGAAAGCTAACAAGAGAAATTCCCTCTCCCGCCCCCCCGCAAAATTTTCCAGAACATACGAAGACTGCATGGCTTCGTAATCAGAACGCTGGAGAGCGTCTGTCATCATCTTACGGAAATACAGAAGAAAGGAAATGAGTGTAAAAAATGAGCCTTTATATGCGGCAACATACAGCAAACCAGCACAGAGGAAAACAGATTTACCTACATTATATCCAACTGGAGAGAGAGAGAGAGAGAGAGAGAAAGAGGGAGAGAGAGAGAGAGAGAGAGAAAGAGGGAGAGAGAGAGAGAGAGAGAGAGTATATGACCGAGAGCACTTACTGTGAGGATTTGATGGCATTCAGCTATGAGATCAACACTAGTTCTGAAGCACATTCCCATTATCCCAAAGATCCCAATTCATCCCAAAGATTCCAATTCCCAGTTCATCCCAAAGATCCCAATTCCCAATTCATCCCAAAGATCCCAATTCCCAGTTCATCCCAAAGATTCCAATTCCCAGTTCA
Organism: Hoplias malabaricus; assembly: GCF_029633855.1. Classification (NCBI taxonomy): domain Eukaryota; kingdom Metazoa; phylum Chordata; class Actinopteri; order Characiformes; family Erythrinidae; genus Hoplias; species Hoplias malabaricus. The sequence goes on from NC_089818.1 coordinate 8,159,629, forward strand.
TCCCAAAGATCCCAATTCCCAATTCATCCCAAAGATCCCAATTCCCAGTTCATCCTAAAGATCCCAATTCCCAATTCATCCCAAAGATCCCAAATCCCAGTTCATCCCAAAGATCCCAAATCCCAGTTCATCCCAAAGATCCCAATTCCCAGTTCATCCCAAAGATCCTAATTCCCAATTCATCCCAAAGATCCCAATTCCCAGTTCATCCCAAAGATCCTAATTCCCAATTCATCCCAAAGATCCCAATTCATCCCAAAGATTCCAATTCCCAGTTCATCCCAAAGATCCCAATTCCCAGTTCATCCCAAAGATCCTAATTCCCCATTCATCCCAAAAAGTTTTTGGGATTTTTCTTATCCAATACGAATCATCCAACCTCAAAACATAACCTCACCCGTGCTATTGTGATGAATGCCATCAAATCCTCACAGAAAAGTAGAAGAGGATAAACTGCTGCTGCAAAGATGGGGACTACTGCCTATCAATAACCTTCATTTGGGAAGAAATAATAGACAAGCCGATGTCCACAAACTGCCTTGAATGTGCTCAGTGCATTTCCTTGACTGACTACAGAGAGTCTCGTTAAAATCGGAGAGGACAGTGAGGAATCTCTTGCTGATGGACGCTGATTCTCCATTGCACAGATGTGGCCAGCAGTTCCCCAGGTGCTTGTGGCATGGTCCCAAGAGTCTATGTTTAGAAAGACAGCTGCAGGCAACTGGAAACGGGCAACAGATGCGCAGCCGGTCCACATCACTTTAAACCATCCCAAATGAAACACTTAAATGGACACTGAGGATAAAAACATTTCTTTATTTTGAAGAAAGCCATTAATCCTTTAAGAGCCCCACAGGAATTGCTCTGGCTCTTTCGATTTCTCACTCCTGACTCACCGAGATTCCCCCAGAGGATTAGAACCTGTTAGTGCAGCAAAGAAGGACAAACTACCTGTGACTTCCCTTGATTTCAGAAGAAACGTTGGGTGAGCACGTGTCCACAAACATTTGTCCACGTACGTACAGGCACAGATCTGTATGATCTACTGGCAAACGTGGAGTCACTGAAGTAGCTGGGCTGAAAGAGGCTGGATATTAACTCGACTGAGTGAACTGTGTCTTACATCAAAGCAGATGAAGCAATGTGAAATCCGTGTGTGCAAGAGTGAGGCTGGAAAAATGGATGGATGAATGGAGAGAAAGATGTTCTTTCAATCAAATCTGGTGAATGACTGCGGTACCCGAAGCGCACAGTGATCCGTCTCTTTGAAGTCGCTACTGAAAAATGAACTGAAGTAGTGAAGGAAGAATACAGCTGTCTGAGGAAGTCTGATCACGGAGTATTGACTGAAGAATACAAAATGTTTATGATGTATTTCACTCACATTTACAGTGTTCATCTGTGTCTGTCTATAGTCACAATAACTGTGGTCTTGATACAGGACATCACATATGGACAAACGTGGTTTAGTGCTGTGTTTACATGATATAAAGCGATAAATAAAAGTTCTACCCTCATGTTGGCTTTTGTTTGTTTGACGTTTCGAATAAACAGGCCTGAATTTGGGGTTTCTAATAAAGTGGCAACTGAGGTGATGTATGAGTTTGGGGTTTCTAATAAAGTGGCCAGTGTGTGGGAGTACAGGTTGGGTGTTTCTAATAAAATGGCCACTGCAGGCTAGCCTAAAGCACTCCTGTTAACCTCATGGTGCCTGACTCCTGAGTAACGTGGACTGGCTACAAATCTGTTTCCAGTTTCTAGCAGCTGTATTTGTGAACATAGGCTCTTGGGACCATGCCACAAACACCCGAGGAACTGCTGGCCACATCTGTGCCGTGGAGAATCAGCGTCCATCACCAAGAGATACCTCACTGTCGTCACGGGTTTCACTGAGACACTCCATCGAACTCCATCAGAAGCTTGTGGACACCTCTTCATCTAAAGTGTCTTCTCAAATGAAGGGCATTAGTAATTTGCCCCCTTTGCTGCAATAACACTCTCCTCTCTTCTGAAAAGGCTTTAGATATGGGACCATTCTGGTGAGGATTTGATGGCAGTCAGTCACAACATTACTGAGTGGAGGAGCAGAGGATCTAGAACTAGACATCCAACAGCAGCACCTGACCTCACGCATATTCTCACAGCTCTGTGCAATCAAACCTCACAGCAGTGTTCACAAATCTTGGGTTAAAACTGAGCTTTAGGGTGTGGGAAAAGAAAAAAAACAGGAGCAATTCTTCTGAAAATAGTGGACGATGTTGTAAAGCCGAAGGGTGGACTGAATAAATATTGTAAGGAGAAATATTACATTTATTTTTCAAGGCTTCGGGGTTTAATTCTGTTTTCTGACGCTGATGATAAATAAACTGCCCTGACTTTAGCCCACTACTGTAGGAATGAAGTTGTGAAGTCCACAAAGACTTGCCAAAGACACTGCAGCAGAGATAAGACAACCCCTCTGTAGTTAAGGGACAGTGGAAAGCCCGCTGGGTATTACAGACGTGACATATATCTCTCGCTCATATCTCCTCCGCAGGGCTGGCGTGGTTTATTGTGCTGAGGGAAGCTGTCAGTGCTGGAGTTGTGACAGTTTGTCAAGCAAGACACTGTTTACTGAAGCACCTCTGTAAGCGAGAAACAACAGCGCAGCTACAACTGAGCATACACCTTTACCCTCCTCGTGTGGAGCGGTGGGGTCGTGTTCCCTGGAGTGATGGAACATCATTCAACAAGTCTGCCATGAGGTGGGATGTGATGCTGATGATACCAAATGAATCATCCGAGATCAGTAAATGACCTCACTAATGCTCTGATAGCTGAACGACATCGGGGCCCAGTCGCAGTTCTTATTTTTCCACCTACCCCTTTTTTATTTTTGAGTGCCATCTTGCTTGGAACAAGTGGACAACAGGTGCTCTGGAGACACCAAGAGCACAGAAGACAGTGACCACAGGGATAAAGAAATAACTTAATGCATGAACATTATCTGTGCCCTTTTTTATATAAAGTTTGTGCCCTGCTTTGATGTAGTAACACCCTCTACTCTTAAGAGAAGCCTTTATGTTTGATGTTGTAACACTGCTGTTACCTCATAATTGAGGTCCCTCATTGATGCTGGTCCAATGATATCATCTCAGCTATCAGTTCTCTCCAAACAAGAACATATATCTCAGTTTATGTGGATGTTAAGTTTACAGCATCATTTGAACAGAGAAGCTGTGCTTCACATTGTGTGAAACTTTCATTATGAATGAACCAATAGAAAAGCTCCAAAATTATTTGGAATAAAATTTATATTGACTTCTCTTAAAAGTTAAGAAGGTATTTTCCTAATTATTTTGGAGAGATGTGTTTTCCTCTGGACAGTGATGATATACTGGATGGTGTTCCATCACCCCAGTAAACACATTTCCACTACTGGGTGGTTTAAATCCCTCTGGCTAATGCTTGGCATTATGGTCACCTTAAGCTCGGAGAGCGGCCCTGTACTTTTCTGTGGAGATTATACAAGTTCTGTATGAAACTGAATACTTGTGCCAGCAATGGGAACAGCCGTGGCCCAAAGGTAAGAGAAGTGGGCTAGGGACCACAGTGTCTCCAGGCTCCAATTCTATCCCCTCAAATGGCAGGAGAAGTAGGGAAGGCGGAGTGAAGGAACAGCACTGTGTCCTTATTCAAAATCCAAACTGAGTTGCCCTTAGGCAAAGCACCTAAAATCCAAATATTCCTCGGGTGCTGGGACAGCTGCCTGCCACTCCAGGCATGTGTGTGCTTATAAACTTCCTCCACAGCACTACAGTTTGTGTTTGTGTGTGTGTGTATATATCTGCATATGTTCACTGCCATGCATTATTTAAATGGGTTAAATTTTTTCCTTAAAGAGGAAGAATCCATTAATTAATAAATAAGTATACAAATAAGTCTTAAAGTGTTTTTGTGCAACATTCATTCATTCATTCATTCATTCATTATCTGTAATCCTTATCCAGTTCAGGGTCGCAGTGGGTCCAGAGCCTACCTGGAATCATTAGGCGCCAGGGCGGGAATACACCCTGGAGGGGGCGCCAGTCCTTCACAGGACAACACACACACACATTCACTCACACACTCACACCTATGGACACTTCTGAGTCGCCAATTCACCTACCAACGTGTGTTTTTGGACTGTGAGAGGAAACCGGAGCACCCGGAGGAAACCCACACAGACACAGAGAGAACACACAACACTCCTCACAGACAGTCACCCGGAGGAAACCCACACAGACACAGAGAGAACACACCACACTCCTCACAGACAGTCACCTGGAGGAAACCCACACAGACACAGAGAGAACACACAACACTCCTCACAGACAGTCACCCGGAGGAAACCCACACAGACACAGGGAGAACACACCACACTCCTCACAGACAGTCACCTGGAGGAAACCCACACAGACACAGGGAGAACACACCACACTCCTCACAGACAGTCACCCGGAGGAAACCCACACAGACACAGGGAGAACACACCACACTCCTCACAGACAGTCACCTGGAGGAAACCCAAGCAGACACAGGGAGAACACACCACACTCCTCACAGACAGTCAAATGACAAAAGATATAAGATAAGAAGAACATTTAATTTTGAATTACAATTAAATGTGACCTCAGAAACCCTTTAAAATATATTTGTACATCTAACAGAATTGACTCCGTAATGTACCATATTTCTAAATACAAAGCTGTGCATCAGGGTCACAAGCTGAGTCAAAAACTCACATCAAATGAAACAAAATAGCACATGATAATAACATTACGCTGAATTACACTAGCATTGCATCACGAGCCATGAGAGCGCTACCGAACAGCCGAGCCATGATCACGTACAGTGGGAAAAAGAGGGAAGAACAGCAGAGAAACAGCAGAAACGCAGGCATCAGCACCTGCACACCACTGCTGACTCTACAGATCCCCAGAACACCTGAGAAAAATGGCCTACGAGAGGACGGGCGAAAAGACATGGAGAGGTAGAAGATAAAATTGAAAGGGAGAGTGAGAGATGGGCAGAGGGAGAGACAAAGAGACAGGGAAAGAGTTAAACAGTTGGCAGATAGATGTGCTTATCCTCCACAGGTTTGGCCTTGGGCCCCTATTAAAAATGCAGCGTGATGGGCAAGCCCTTTCTCTCACCTCTCTGACTATTTTTACACCCCTCGGCGGCTGGGGCCAAGCTCGGCAGCGGGTTAGCGCTCAGCACACGCTCCAGGAACACATTTCTTAATGATGCCTACATTTCCCTCCCACTGTTTCCGAATGTGATTTCTGGGTTCTCCCAAATGGCAGAGAACAGTGGTGCAGTGAGGCTGGATGGGTGGGTGGGTGGATGTACTGCTTCACCTGCTCAGCCCACCGACAGACTGATATGATTAGGCCTGCAAGGAATCTAAACAGAGCTGGTAATAACAGAGCGAGATTAAAAATAAAGTCCATGGAAACCAATTAGAACGGTTAGGAGCCTTATTATATGTAAATATACACAAATAACACATCATAATGGCTGTGGTCACTATATATTTTACAGGTTAGTCCACATTTTTGGAACACGTAATTTATATATATATATAAACCCTGTTCGCTGTGAAATAGTCTATCTGCAAATCTGGGCATAAAGTAATTATGTAACCACTCCAGTTCAGGGTCACGGTGGGTCCGGTGCCTACCCAGAATCATTGGGCACAAGGCTAGAACACACCCTGGTGGGGGCGCCAGTCCTTCACAGGGCGACACACATTCACTCACACCTACGGACACTTTTGAGTTGCCAAACCCACCCGGAGGAAACCCACGCGAACACAAAGAGAACACACCACACTCCTCACAGACAGTCACCTGGAGGAAACCCACACAGACACAGGGAGAACACACCACACTCCTCACAGACAGTCACCCGGAGGAAACCCACGCAGACACAGGGAGAACACACCACACTCCTCACAGACAGTCACCAGGAGTGGGACTTGAACCCACAACCTCCAGATCCCTGAAGCTGTGCGACTGCGACACCTACCTGCTGCACCACCGTGCCGCCATAATTATAATAATATTGTATTTAATTATAAAATTCATGATTGGTTCATCCTGGAATAGACTGTTTCTATTGGTCTATTTGTCCTCAAAATTATAAACACAATGGAAACAGCTGCTAATGTTTTCATATTATGCTATGAAATGAGGAACAAAAATGAGATACAAGGAAATGCATAAAAATAGTTTTCTTTTTATGAATCTTTTTCATTTTATATAAAAAAAATCTACTATATAATAATAACTTTAAAAATCACCTTTAAAAGATGAATCATTCCTGACTTATACTGAAAAGCATGATCAGGTCTCAGTAGAGTACACAGCTGATTGTAGAGAGTGATTAGAAAATGCTATCAGCCTTTTACAATATCACACAAATGTCATTTGCTGCAGAGGAAATCACAGATCAGTATCAGGTCAGAACTGTGAGCAGCCTATAGGAGGCGAACTAACAGGCTTCTGGAGGAGGGTAATGTGGGATATTGCACACACACACACACACACACACAGCACTATCCTATGCAGGCTGCCTCGCTTGCCAGGCATTTTAGGTGCAGTATCAGGTTTATTCTAGTCTCACACTATCACCATGGAGGTGGAAAAACAAGAGAGGTTTAACGTAATCAGGTCAGTGTGATTCCACAATCGTAGATGCCACACCACTAGGAATAGGTCACTGGCTTTTTGTCCAGAGTGTTGTATTACTAAGCCTGGACAACACCAGGCTCTGTGTGAACTGCTGTGTGTGTGTGTGTGTACAGAGTGCTATTTTGGCTCAGTACTCTGGTTAGGCAGATGGAGCCTGGGCCAGCAGCAGCCGATGAAGAAATTTGGACTAAATAAGCTTGCATATCACTGCTGTCCAATTAAAACTTTCCTTTCTGCATAATTTGAACACAGGAGCTGTCCCTTCAATAGCGTGAAACTTTCATTAAAAACAGACAAACAGAAATACTTCCTAATTACTTAAGATAACAGTTCAGAATATTAGTTTCTAGCTTTGTTTTTTACATTCTGTTAGTTAAACAGGAGTGTGGTGTGTTCTCCCTGTGTCAGCGTGGGTTTCCTTCGGATGACTGTCTGTGAGGAGTGTGGTGTGTTCTCCCTGTGTCTGCGTGGGTTTCCTCTGGGTGACTGTCTGTGAGGAGTGTGGTGTGTTCTCCCTGTGTCTGCGTGGGTTTCCTCTGGATCACTGTCTGTGAGGAGTGTGATGTGTTCTCCCTGTGTCTGCGTGGGTTTCCTCCGGGTGACTGTCTGTGAGGAGTGTGGTGTGTTCTCCCTGTGTCTGCGTGAGTTTCCTCCGGGTGACTGTCTGTGAGGAGTGTGGTGTGTTCTCCCTGTGTCTGCGTGGGTTTCCTCCAGGTGACTGTCTGTGAGGAGTGTGGTGTGTTCTCCCTGTGTCTGCGTGGGTTTCCTCCGGGTGACTGTCTGTGAGGAGTGTGGTGTGTTCTCCCTGTGTCTGCGTGGGTTTCCTCCGGATGACTGTCTGTGAGTAGTGTGGTGTGTTCTCCCTGTGTCTGCGTGAGTTTCCTCCGGGTGACTGTCTGTGAGGAGTGTGGTGTGTTCTCCCTGTGTCTGCGTGGGTTTCCTCCGGGTGACTGTCTGTGAGGAGTGTGGTGTGTTCTCTCTGTGTCTGTGTGGGTTTCCTCCGGATGACTGTCTGTGAGGAGTGTGGTGTGTTCTCCCTGTGTCTGCGTGGGTTTCCTCCGGATGACTGTCTGTGAGGAGTGTGGTGTGTTCTCTCTGTGTCTGCGTAGGTTTCCTCCGGATGACTGTCTGTGAGGTGTGTGGTGTCTTCTCCCTGTGTCTGCTTGGGTTTCCTCCGGATGACTGTCTGTGAGGAGTGTGGTGTGTTCTCCCTGTATCTGCGTGGGTTTCCTCCAGGTGAATGTCTGTGAGGAGTGTGGTGTGTTCTCCCTGTGTCTGCGTGGGTTTCCTCCGGGTGACTGTCTGTGAGGAGTGTGGTGTGTTCTCCCTGTGTCTGCGTGGGTTTCCTCCGGATGACTGTCTGTGAGGAGTGTGGTGTGTTCTCCCTGTGTCTGCGTGGGTTTCCTCCGGATGACTGTCTGTGAGGAGTGTGGTGTGTTCTCTCTGTGTCTGTGTGGGTTTCCTCCGGATGACTGTCTGTGAGGTGTGTGGTGTCTTCTCCCTGTGTCTGCATGGGTTTCCTCCGGATGACTGTCTGTGAGGAGTGTGGTGTGTTCTCTCTGTGTCTGCGTAGGTTTCCTCCGTATGACTGTCTGTGAGGAGTGTGGTGTGTTCTCTCCGTGTCCATGTGGGTTTTCTCCGGGTGCTCCGGTTTCCTCCCACGTTGGTAAATGTCCGTAGGTGTAAGTTTGTGAGTGAATGTGTGAGTGTGTGTAGCCCTGTGAAGGACTGGCATCCCTCCAGGATGTGTTCCTGCCTTGTGCCCATTGATTCCGGGTAGGCTCCGGACCCACCGCGACCTTGAACTGGATAAGGGTTACAGATAATGAATGAATGAATGAATGAATGAATGAATATAACAGTTGTATATTCACCACCGCAGCACTTCCAGCAAACAACAATGCTAAATAAAAAATTAAAAACCCTGAATCACTTACTTAATATCTTACCTGATCTATATTTAAAGAAAAAGGAAAAATATACACAAGCACACTCTTTTCGATCAGTTAGAGCCACCCGTAAGGACTGTAATAACTAAAAGTCTCAGCTCTGTGACCTCGAAACACACTGTGACTGAACGAGGTGTTTGGCTCAGACTCGAGAAGCAGCGACGCCACGCAGCGCAAATGAATCTCAGACACCGTGAGCTCCAGAAGAGGGGATGAAAAAAATATCTACTTCTCAGAGTCGATGACAAATTAATTGCAGAGGCGATTAAGGATGAAAGAAAAATGCTCTGTTGACGCAGGGGTCGGATGAACCTGAGAGGTGCAAAGCTGAGCTCGGCGGAAAGCAGCGGAGCGAGAGATACTGAGCCGTTATTAAAATGACACTTTCTCACATTCTCATTAGAGGAATTGTGTGTGTGAGAAAGAGAGAGAGAGAGAGAGAGAGAGAGAGAGAGAGAGAGGGATATTTAAAAGAAGGAAACAGTGTAATACAGAAGGAAATTATGAGATTTTCCCAATTTTCTGTGCTTTTCAAAGTACATGGTAGGTGTCGCCCATAAATGAGGTGCATCCGCAGAATTGTGGCCTGGATTTAATGAGAAGAGAATCTCTGCGGGCTGGAATCATACCAGTAGGAGGTATAACCGAACAGTAACCCTAGCCCTAACCCTAATCCATAACCTGACCCTAACCATTCCTTGGTAACACATAAACCTCACACTCGCTGGTATCTGCCCACTTTTGGAGTATGTCTCTCACACTTGCTGATCTCCAGTCTGCAGAGAAACAGCATGTAACTAAGGTGTTTAATGGGACTCCCAAGTGACCTGGCAGTCTTATGCCTGGTTTATACTTGACATGCCATCAAAGTTGCAAATATCCTTGTGGCTTAAACTGCGTCACACATCCAGACATGCTCTTGTGAGAAATCTCAGCGTGTCTGTAGATCTCAGAGTCATTCGCACAAGACATTTTGTAACTATGCAGTTGTGAGGATGCCAGTGCCAGCAAAGAAAATGGATTCTTTTGAAGAGAGGCTATTGAGAAGCCTCTGCTATGCATAAACACACCTCTTCCATCCTCATTTCACACAAAACCTTGATGGGGTTAGTATAATTTAGCCTTTATCGTTGGCCCTATCATCAAGGATGTCACCAGTTCATTCCCTGGTGATGCCTCAGACCTCTGACCCCGGGAGTCACAAGAGAGCACATCTGGCCTTGCTCTCTGGGTGTTTGGGATGGCCCCACTCCTCCACTCTCTACACACCAGTGTCTGTTGGCTGTTATTATAGGCCTTGGCTGTCTGTTGATGCTGCATTAAGTGCACCATCAGTGGCTGACCAGATGCTTTTCCTAACCCTGCCAGTGTTTATGGTATAATATGTGATAAAGGGTGATTTGCTAACTACCATCTAAAGGTAAAGAATTGGAGACGACGAATCCTTGGGTAAAAATTCTGCAGAAGGTGGTAAACAAATAACTTCACACAGATTGATTTGCAAAGAAATGGTTGATTGTAGAGAAACTTACCAACTCCATTTATTCACAGTGGTAGGGATAGATTCCAGGGGTCAATTCTTAGATCAAGTAAAAGTATTAATGAGGTAGGCCTCTCAAGATATTCTCACTAAAATCCTAACTGTTTGTAACATGAAAAAGCCAGGCTACAATTGTGGTAGGACAACATTTAAAATAAAACAAGCAAATAAAACTAACAGGCTAAAGCCTCTTAATGACAATATTAATTAAGGATAAGAAGCTCACTGTCAGCCATTTGAGACTGAAGGCTGTGCCAACAGTAACAATATTGTGCCAAAAACTCAAAACGCTAAATCCAACACCACTCCCACTCCCTGGGCCTATCGTAAAGAAAGCAGACTACAGCTGGACACCACACGACTATCTCAAATGTGTAAAATAAGTGGTTTGTTTGGTATCGGTTTCATGCATAAACGTCTTCTTTCCATAAACTTCTTTAATGGGCAGAATCCAACTTAGCAATCTGCTGTATCTTGTCGTCTACTGAAGAGGTAAACATAAAAATAATGCTAACTCCTGTCCTGGTCAGCCTTTAGCAGCAAGCTCTATAAATCAGCAAAGAGTCTGGACATCAACAATGACTCTCTTGGACTCTCAACAACTGGGACAGCTGGAATCTGGATTTTGGGTTTGAGCCAGGTGAGCTCCTTGTAACTGTTTCCCAATGTCCAAGGCCTCTCTAATGGTCAGAGGAGAAGTCTAGCAGGATGAAATGCATCCAGCTTTTGTAAAGCATGTCTTTCGCAGTCTTTATATGATAAGGAGAGTGCCCAAATCTGCCAGCTGACATTGCATAATGTTTGCTTAGTCGTTGGTCTGTTGTTCAGCAATGAAGGATAGTCCCATGTACAGCAGTCGGCAGATGCTCTCATCCAGAACGACTTACATTTTAGACGTAGGCGAACGTAGGAGTTTGTGCTTACCCGAGAACGGATTCAAACTGCTGCATCGGAGGCGGCATTACAGTCTATTCTACACCATAGTCCATAGAGTTCTCAAGTCAGCCCCAGAATCACTAATGTTTTGGTGCATATGCACAGATAAGCCAGCTGTCACACACAAAAATCACACATTTAAAGCTTGATTTTACCCAAAAAAAATGCTGAGAACAAAGACATCATGCTTGTCCACCCTCTGGGCTCGTGTTCATGAAAATATCTGGGATCCAAAATGGACATTTGTGAGAACTGAGCTTCACAAGATGCTGTTCTTGTGAAGAAATGCTTTTCATTACTATTATTTAGTTTATCAGTTATAGTGTTGGCAAGACCTCAGATTCACTTGCACCATCTCTGGAATGGCTGAAGAGGAATATCTAGTTTTCAGCATTCTTATATTTAGACTTAGAGTTAAGCACAATCCACCTTTATGTCACTGCACCCTATAATGACCAAGCAGAAAATCCCACAAGTCTATTTAGCTAAGACTAGACCGGATGGGGGAGAGAGAGAGTAAGAGAGAGAGAGTGTCATAAGTGTCAGGCTTAGACTTTACAGGACTGTGAGACCGGAGACTCATTGGCATTCTGGGGCTTCTCTGTGCTCTCGCCCTGCCACCCACTGCCAGGCGGGTGAGTGAATATTCATATTCCTCTCGCATATGCGTCATAAATCGCCACATATTCATACCCCAGCTCATATTCATCCATTCCAATAAGTCTCTCCACACCTCTGTGACAGAGGCTGTTAGCAGTGGATAACAAGAGAAGGTCTCTGAGAGAGGAGGCACTTTGATTGGGATTGATACAATTCTCAAAAATCTGAAACAACTTTACTGTGGGCATGTCTCCTGAGCGTCCCTTCACGCTTCACTGGATGCTTCGTGTGGCTTTGTTGGACCTTATATATCTTCAATTCTTCTCAAACATACACACACACACACACACAATATGTTACAGAAGAACCTGTAGCAGAGGTTCTGCTTGATTTGTTCCATTGCGGTGGTTGCAAATCTTGTTACCTGAAGAGGGTCTCGCTAGAGGTCTTTGGATTCAATATCTTTAACATTTGAGGCACAGCAGGGTTCAATTCAAGCAGGGTTTCAAATTAGAAATGAACCTGAGTGTTTTAATATCTGAAGTGACATGACAGATTTAAAAATGCTGGACAGTAAATTATACATTCCTATTTTTAAGAACCATGAGTTTTCTGAATGCTGTGCTCCAACAGAGGGCAGTGTGCTGCCTGTGCATTGAGGCACAGAAGCCCTTTTTTTTTAGTCTGTTCTCTTATTTATCTTGTCTAACATATCTGCTACACATCTTTAACCCTGGCTTTGCACTCTGACATCAAACTCTCACAGTCCGAGATGGTGAATGAAGGGAAGCACAAATCTTATCCTTCTCCTTATTCTGTCAAAAATGGAACATAATAAAAACATCTAATTTTATTTCCTCCGGGTGACTGTCTGTGAGGAGTGTGTTGTGTTCTCCCTGTGTCTGCGTGGGTTTCCTCCGGGTGACTGTCTGTGAGGAGTGTGTTGTGTTCTCCCTGTGTCTGCGTGGGTTTCCTCCGGGTGACTGTCTGTGAGGAGTGTGGTGTGTTCTCCCTGTGTCTGCGTGGGTTTCCTCCGGGTGACTGTGAGGAGTGTGGTGTGTTCTCCCTGTGTCTGCGTGGGTTTCCTCCGGGTGACTGTCTGTGAGGAGTGTGGTGTGTTCTCTCTGTGTCTGCGTGGGTTTCCTCCAGGTGACTGTCTGTGAGGAGTGTGGTGTGTTCTCCCTGTGTCTGCGTGGGTTTCCTCCGGGTGACTGTCTGTGAGGAGTGTGGTGTGTTCTCCCTGTGTCTGCGTGGGTTTCCTCCGGGTGACTGTCTGTGAGGAGTGTGGTGTGTTCTCTCTGTGTCTGCGTGGGTTTCCTCCGGGTGACTGTCTGTGAGGAGTGTGGTGTGTTCTCCCTGTGTCTGCGTGGGTTTCCTCCGGGTGACTGTCTGTGAGGAGTGTGGTGTGTTTTCCCTGTGTCTGCGTGGGTTTCCTCCGGGTGACTGTCTGTGAGGAGTGTGGTGTGTTCTCCCTGTGTCTGCGTGGGTTTCCTCCTGGTTACTGTCTGTGAGGAGTATGGTGTGTTCTCCCTGTGTCCACGTGGTTTTCCTCCAGGTGACTGTCTGTGAGGAGTATGGTGTGTTCTCCCTGTGTCCACGTGGATTTCCTCCGGGTGACTGTCTGTGAGGAGTGTGGTGTGTTCTCCCTGTGTCTGCGTGGGTTTCCTCCGGGTGACTGTCTGTGAGGAGTATGGTGTGTTCTCCCTGTATCCACGTGGGTTTCCTCCGGGCGACTGTCTGTGAGGAGTATGGTGTGTTCTCCCTGTGTCTGCGTGGGTTTCCTCCGGGTGACTGTCTGTGAGGAGTGTGGTGTGTTCTCCCTGTGTCTGCGTGGGTTTCCTCCGGGTGACTGTCTGTGAGGAGTGTGGTGTGTTCTCCCTGTGTCTGCGTGGGTTTCCTCCGGGTGACTGTCTGTGAGGAGTGTGGTGTGTTCTCTCTGTGTCTGCGTGGGTTTCCTCCGGGTGACTGTCTGTGAGGAGTACGGTGTGTTCTCCCCGTGTCCACGTGGGTTTCCTCCAGGTGCTCCGGTTTCCTCTCACAGTCTAAAAACACACGTTGGTAGGTGGTTTGGCGACTCAAAAGTGTCCGTAGGTGTGAGTGTGTGAGTGTGTGTGAGTGTGTGTTGCCCTGTGAAGGACTGGCGCCCCCTCCAGGGTGTATTCCCGCCTTGTGCCCAATGATTCCAGGTAGGCTCTGGACCCACCGGGACCCTGAACTGGATAAGGGTTACAGATAATGAATGAATGAATGAACAGTCTCGTTGCCACTTTTGGCATCTCAGTAGCCTACCTTTTAAATTATTATCGAAATAATGTAAAAAAGTCTAGTCCCAAATTAATGAAATTAGCAAAACGTATCATTATTTCTTATGCAGGGCAGTCACAGTGGTAAGCGAATAATAGCTTTTTCTCACTTAAAATATTTTAAGCTTATATTTTCTGGCAGAAATTGGAAGAGCGCGAAATATTAAATTACATAGGATGCATGAATTAATTTAGTAATGAAAGTCCTGTCTTCAGAATGATGTTCAAGTTCTTGTGAACAAAATACATTTATGTATAACTTTAAAGCACAAACAAAACTATTGCAGAGATGCCCCACCTTGCCCACCATGCTGCACTGCTGTTGAACATTTTGTGAATGATATTTCCCCCAGTCCTCTGGAGCACCATCTGATACCAGACTCAAAGCATCCTTCTGTTGGCCTTCACAGTAACAGCAAACACAACGGGTTCACTGATGCGCCTGACCACTCCTGACTACTGTAACAGGGACCAGCATTTTCTGCATCAGTGAATGTGTGGCAGGCCACTTAAAAGCCAACTACGAATGCAGGTTTTGTCAGTGCAAAAAGCAGACTGTTTCACACAGAGTGGCTTTGTGCTGCTTTGGAAGCAGAAGGGCTATTATGAGGAATGCCGTTTTTTAATCACACACTCTCTTTTAGTTCTGTTTTACTCCACAGTCCTCCCCTCCGCTGTAGCCTCCGTTGGGATTTCCACAGCACGGTAATCCTGAGGCAGAAAGGTTGAAGCCAGCTATAAATAACCAGCTCAAGCCCCTTATCAATCATTTCCTGTTTGATTAATCAGGTCTAGCTGAAAGCCCCAAGCCAGCAGGCTTCTTCAACCAATCAGATTCTTATCTGCCAAGGCACAGCCCCACTTTCAGAGCCGTAATTCAATTTTCTTGAAACAGAGGATGGTCCCAATTTCAGAGCAGGGATCTCTAATTCACTTTTTCTGTTAAATGTGGTTCAGACACACGTGAAACCCACATATATAATATATGTTATGTACAATACAGTCTACAACTTATAGAAAAAAATGATTGGGGGATGAATAAAGCTTCCATCCATCCTTCAATCCAGTTTGGTTAAGTTCCCAATATCTGCTTTGGGTTACCTATCAATCCATCTCTCAATGTTACAATGTTTACAGTTTATTTTGCAACATTAGTCTAAGCCCAAACCATAAATATTAAGCCCCTAGGACCTCAGTGACTAAAGTACCCTACAGTGACCAGTAATCATGAAAAACATTCAGTGTAAAGGTAACCTGCATATTACATATCATTTCAACGGCCAAAAGAGGCTGCTCACTGTTCCAAAGCATTTGAGCATGTTATGAAAGTCACTTTGACAATACTGATCAAGGTCAGGACTAGGAAGTTGTTTGAAATGTGTCCAATACGCTGACCTTAAACCAACAGGAAGAAAGTACTACAAACATTCCTGATAACAGCCTTGTTTTGACCTACTTTCCATTTACAGAGCAATATAACTGAAGCCCAACTTACCACAGGAGTCAGTTTGCTAACAATCACTTGCAGATTTTTTGCTTGTTTTTTATTTTATTTTGGACTAAGCCAAAGATAGCAGTCTTCTCTAAATATTCAGAAGGCAAAGCATGACTGAACACAATTAACTTGAATATGTCTACAAGTATTAAACATTCCATAAAGTAGTGGTCAGTAAATTCAGCTGTATTAATCATGCTTTCTTAAACTATTAACTGTTGTGGACACATATGAAATTAAATGGAATGCTCTGGAATTTAAGGTCACCATACCCATGCCAAACAGTGATTACAAGGGTTTAAACCTTGGCAATTGACACTGGAGCAGTGAAAGTGTGATGGAGTACTATTCAATAATTTTGGGATGGGTTGGATTTGCAGTTGTGATCCAGATCTCATCAAAGTAGTCCCACATCTGTACTTCACCTCAAAAACGTTCTCCTGGATGACTGCCGTTAAATCTTAACAGAAAGCTTCAAATTACAGTTCCATCCAGGGTAAAGCCCTACCAGCAGTAAAAGAGGGCAAATGCTGTTCATTTCAGAGGAAACAGTGGGTGAGCAAGCTAGATTAATAGTTAATTTAAAACCTTTCTCTCCAGTGGTTGACTGTTAGCATTTAGCATTCAGGAGCATAATCAACAAACACTCCAGCCTCCTTCAGCTGCTGGTTCCTGCGCCAGTGCAGCTGCACCGGAGCTAGCTGTCCATACCCAAAGAGAGGGCTACTGTGTCCTTAGACAGCAGCCTGAGGGCTTCCATTGATTCAGGGTTTCAGAAAAGAACCTGGAGGTGTGCAGACACTAACAATGAAACTAAGTGTTTCGTTTTTTGGTCAAATAATTTTCTTAAACGTCATTAACACTGTAGCATTCCACTTGCTAAGTTTATCACAAAGCAACCCCAAATTAGCATTATTAGCATAAATAACAGGGTGTCATTAGTAACAACCTGGGAAGGTTTTACTCTAGATTTTGGAACAATACTGTGAAGATTTGATTGCATTAAAATACAAAAACAATAGTTCTGCATCACAGTAGCCACTCCAACCCATCAGTAAAGCTAATGGACAGTGCTCAGAGAATGCACTTCCACTGCTTCTCAAATATTGTGTGGCTTTATACCCATCTAGCTAACACCTGGCATTGGGCATGGTGACTTTAGAGTTCTTGAAGAGGTCCGGGGATTAAACAAACTGTGCAAATCTGAATTTCACAATTGCCTGCCATAGCATAGCCGTAGTAGCTGTTAACCTACTGCTAAAAATCCAAGGACAGACTCACAGTAGACAAAAAAATACTACTCTTATCTACATAAACTCTGCCATGACCATATATATTATGTATGAAACACGATATAACATAAAGAAAAGGAAAGAAGGTCATATAATTACAGTAGCAACACATAGCCTAACATTATCATAGGAACAATGAGGTGCTAGCTATTCAGCAGAGCACACGTGTGGGGGTGTTATTATGTCAGCTTTGCAGGAAAAAGAGGTTTGATTAGTCTCATTTTTGCGCACATTTGCACTGTAAGTGTAATTTTGTTCTGTGAAAGAGTTTAATTGAATTAAAAAAATGTGTTTCTTTTAATGATTTGTGCTCTTGGCTGTGTGTTTCTTTCTATATGGTGTTTTACATATTATAGTGAAACTGAAAAAAAAAATCATATATTTAAATATTGTATGTATTCCTGATCATCATAATTAATCATATAATTAAACAAGGTTTTAAGGTTCTACATTTGAACTGGAGGAAGGTTAATCTAACAGCTTGTGAACCGTCCAATCAAAAGCAACCAAACCTCAATGTGCTCTGACATCACAACTACAACTAATTGATAAATTATAGTCATAGTTCAATGCAGATTGTCTTGGCCAAAATAAAAGACCTGGACCATTATAAAATATTAATTTAAATCACAATCACAATATTGGTCAGAAATATCTCAGTGTGACACTGAAGCTTGAAAACTGGTGCAATTCTTGGTGCCATTTGCTTTTTCCTGCTGGGCATCTGAGCAAAATCACCAGCTTTCAGCAACATTAATTATCTCTGTCTGTGGCACTGCCACCTTGTGATTCATCCTCTGAATTCTTAACTTTAAGTTACCCTCCCACATCATGGTCTACCACAGTTTTTTTTTCCCCCTCTCTCGCTCTCTCTCGTCTCTCACTCTGAAAATACATGAAGCATTTATCACATTAATTAAAAAGCTGTCGTGCTCTCCTCCACATCATGATGACACAGAGAAAATAAGAACACGCGCTCAGTGAGGTGAAGACGATGGCAGCATTTATTACACTGACAAACACAGAGGGGCTCACCACAATCTTACTGCTCAAGCCTCACATTTTCCAAAATGCACTCCTCCGGATCGCATTACATTTGTGACACTGTAAACAAAAATGCCTCTAAAGGACACTGACCCCTGTGATTCGGCTCAAGTCCAAGCTGTGCCATGTGGTTTCACCAATGGCTAGGGCCCAGTGTTGGTGTAACCGACACAACCTAGAAAATGAAGCGGTTAAGGCATGAATAACTTTTTATGGACACAAGTGCAAATATATCTATATAAAACCAAGAGTAAAAAATCCCCACATGCTCCTTTAGTCACTGTTGCTATGGCCCAACCACATTGGTTCCCAAATGTTATATGTCCAGATGTTTTGTTGAAATCTTTTATTGAGCAAGCATGCACAGACAACTTGCAGAACCTCTATGGAAAAGAATTAACAATGCGAAAGCTGGAGCAGCTACATATACACTGAAGGTCACTATTCTCAATGCCAGACATCAGCTAGAACAGTACATAGCTGTTGGAAGGCTCTGGAGCACCATATACAACCTTAGGGATGGGAGTTGGAGTGATGTTTGTGTTCTAAAATGAAACACCAGTACTTGATTTCACTAATATTTTTATGGCTGAACATTTTCAAATCCTCACGGAAATATTACACCATCTAATATATAGCCTTTCCAGAGGATTAGCAAAGAAGAGCAAACATCATTTCCAAGTAATTTCATTAGAAATTACGTACGACAGTCATGCAGTTCCTAAATGCAGAGGTGTGTTTACATGTGTTTTACAGGCCTCTGTGTGTTTAGATTACACAAAGCTTTTGTATCTGGCCTCTGTCTCAGTGCAATTAATGGCTGGGTGTTACGGTGGAGGCTGGCCTGGCTGGTTGCCATGGCAATCAGTGGCATCTCAAGGCCTCTAAGCGCTGCTCTCTGTAAATGTACGATTAAAATGATTTTTTTTTACAAATATGTCCATCTATGTTACTAATTTATCCCTAAAACATGCCTAGCTCTTACTACAGTCACAAGACTTTTTAAAGAGCTAATAGTCTATGTCTTAGTCATATTTGTGTGAATTTATGTATGAAATGTGTCATTAATAATACTCAGATATCTATTTCCATCAACCAGCCACCCTCTTTTAAAAGAGCTTGGGATTGAGTCAAGATTGCAAATTGTACACTACCTGTCTGAGAGTTTGTAGACACCTCTACTAATGAGTGGTTTCTTTACTTTAACGTGCACCCATCGCTAACACACTCATTCCATCATGCACACACTTTTCCATATACAGCATGATGCATGTAAACTGTCTCAGGTTTGACTGGCTGCCCTGTGTCATACCTTATTCCAACAGGGGTTTGGGTCAAAATACAGTTTGTTGAGTGGGATGCATTGGCAAGCATTTGCTTCCTGACAACATGGAACATCACATTTTTTATTTTTTTCCAATACCTTCTGCATCAAGTCCTCTGCTTCTGTTTCTGTGTTGGTCTGCTGGAACAACACCCTACATCACTTCAATCTAAAAGCCTAGGGCAAATTGGCTGAAGGCTGACTGGGAGATCATATGCAAACCTTTCCTACTTTACTCGCATCAGCAAATAAATAAATACATAAATAAATAAATGACCATATATTGACTCCTTGGACTTGGGAGTAACATTTTTCTAA
Source organism: Hoplias malabaricus (assembly GCF_029633855.1). Taxonomy (NCBI): domain Eukaryota; kingdom Metazoa; phylum Chordata; class Actinopteri; order Characiformes; family Erythrinidae; genus Hoplias; species Hoplias malabaricus. The sequence goes on from NC_089818.1 coordinate 8,179,146, forward strand.
ATTACTAAATAAAATGATTTATGAGATATGTCTAAATCAGTTATTAATTATGCTCTGTATTCCCCTTGTTTTTAAATAAGCTGTTCAAATAGTCTGTCCAGAAAACGAACACTAACTGAGTGTCTAGTGTTTCTTACGATGCCACAATTGCACAGACTAGGACTACCATGCACTTAAATGCACTTGCAGAGATTTGGCTTGTTCTACCTGCCATTAGACGTCTAATGATATTAACAGTTGCTTTAATATCAATTCCTCAATGAATAGCTATCATTCTGTAATCACTTCAGAGAGAACTTCTCATCAATTCCGTTTCATCCTGTTTGAAATTTGATTAAACGTAAGGACTGAGAGGAATCTGAACAAACTAAAAAAAGCATGTCCTTGAATCAAGACTTTAATAAGCTGTGGATGTTTCTCTGTCTAGTGGCTCTCCTGGGGGAACACAGGAAATAGTGTGGAGCAGAAGACACTAGTAAAGGTTTTTAGAATACTACAAAGGAGAGAGAGAGAGAGAGAGAGAGAGAGAGAGAGAGAGAGAGAGAGAGAGAGAGATAGAGACAGAGAGAGAGAGACTAATAATTTGTCAATTTTTTCGTAAAAGCCATTGTTAAAACAAACAAAGAAACAATCAAACAAACAATGCTAGGAAGCCCAGTATTGGTTATTTTTATTATCCAATACCACTACCATTTAGCAATAACCTAGCAACCACATTTCACACTATAGTAAACATTTAACAACAGCCTAGCAACTATGTGAAATATCCTAACAACAACCTGGAACACTACAGCGTTCACCTAGCAACACCCTCATCTCATTAAGTTACATAAATATTTATATTTTTTCAGTTTAGTTGTAGTTATGTAGTGGCAGATATAGCTCCAGTTATCTAGGAGTATATACTGCTGATGCATATATACAGCTGTATAACCCAAGTAATTGCATACAATATACATATATATATATATATATATATATATATATATATATATATATATATATATATATATATATATGTGTGTGTGTGTGTGTGTGTGTGTGTGTGTGTGTGTGTGTGTGTGTTATTTACTACTCATTGCTGTCTCTGGTTTGCAAGACTGTGGGGTGTCTAGCAAAGTGCCGTAACTTGCCAATCACCTGCTCCTCCAGCTCTCTGATCTTCTTCACCTCCTCATCCCATGGCTGGATCTGCTGTCCCAAAGGCGCTGCATCTCTCCTAATCCTTCAAAGCAAACCAAATCCCTTCAGCATCCTCCACCAGGCCACATATGATCTGTCAACATCCCCACAAACACAGCTTCTTCTTGACTTTGCCTGCATTTGCAGCACTGAGAAACAGAATCACGCTGGTCGACCCCAACTATAAATAAAAATAACCGCTTAAAGCCAAAACAAAACACTCTAACTTGGCCTGGGTAAAAATAATAACCTTACACTATAAAGACAGACGTATTTGGGCACATTCATCCAGCACGGCTTTGAAATGAAGGCCGTTCTTTTGGCCGCACTGGCTGCAGTCATAGATTCTACTCTTCAAGAAAGATTTCGTAGTGGATGTGAGAACATTTCTGACAGATTCTAAGGCATTTAGAAATACATTTTGTGAGTGTGGTACTGATGCCGAAGGTTTAGTTTTGGATGACAAAGACCACTCTAACTAATCACAAAAGTATTGAATTTTAATGATGTTTCACTACTTCACAGCCCAAATTTGGGGCATTTGGGTAAATGGTGGTCCAGTGATGAGCCAGGCACTCTCTCTATCTCTTTCACACACACACACACACACACACACACCACCTCCCACAAAGTAACATCACCAATGGGTCTTCAGAGCCATTAGCCTCGCTTGACTTCATCCAAATCCAGACGCCTCTCTTCCCGTCATATCTCTGCGACCCTGGCTATTGATTGTGTGCAGCGTTAGCTCTCGTCGATACACAGCAAAATCTGTGCGGCCATCAATGTTGTGTCCCCAGGGGTCTACGTGAGTGGGCCCATTAAGTGATAAATATTTGGACAACGCATTTGATGGGAATCGATGGGCTTGTGTCCACAGGCTCTTGTATGTGGCCAGGTTTGGATGCCATTTAGATAATTGTAGAAGTAGCTGAGACCACAAGGGTGCTGGTATGCGACTGTGTTTACTCGTGCTTATTCTGCTATAATCAAGGAGTGACAAATAACTAATATAAGAAGTAGTGTGCAGAGTCCAATGATGTGAAAAATAGTCTTTGAGCAAATCACTCCAAATGGAGGTTTGTTGTGGATGTGATTTTTTCAGAAACAAGTGCTGAATGAGCAAATATAAATCAAAAGCTAATAAACTTTCACTAAAAAAGACTGTTAGAAAGCTTAGGGCATGTTTCAAACAACAATGCTGTCACCTTGGTCAGGAATGCCACAATGTTATCAACATGACAACACTTACAAGACTCCATACTACTGTAAATTACATACCATCACAGTTTAAGTATCATCATTGTCCAAAGAAAAAGATGCATCTCCATTTTGTGGTGTTTGTCATGTTCAGTTTACTACATCATTTGAAAACAGCAGCTGTGCTTCATTTATTCATTCATTCATTGTGTGTAACCGCTTATCCAGTTCAGGGTCACAGTGGGTCCAGAGCCTACCCAGAACACACCACACTCCTCAAAGACAGTCACCAGGAGGAAACCCACGCAGACACAGGGAGAACACACCACACTCCTCACAGACAGTCACCAGGAGGAAACCCACGCAGACACAGGGAGAACACACCACACTCCTCACAGATAGTCACCCGGAGGAAACCCACGCAAACACAGAGAGAACACATCACACTCCTCACAGACAGTCACCCGGAGGAAACCCACGCATATCTACGCACAATTCTAAATATATCTTCACTATTTATACAGGCATATATAATTTGTTCTTAGTTAATATCTTTCAAATCTGCACTCTATGCATTTCTGTTTCTATTCCACACTGCAGTAGGAGTCTGCTCACAATCAGCTATGACTCAGTGGTGGTAAAGTGTGTGTACTGGAGCTGGAAAAAGCTTGATTAAATTACTAGCAGATCAATTGGTTTAATGTTGTTTAAGAGTCGGTATGAAAGAACTAAATGTACAGCACACAAGGAAAGCTGGAATTTAATTTCGGGGGCCTAAGTGTACTCGTGTTTGTGTGTTTGTGTATGTCTGTGTGCCCACACATACACAGTACACACTCATATGGATGTGAGTGAAAAGGTGTGAGTGTGGATTGATTGTTCACAGCGGGATGGAGACCCAATTGGCCTTCAGCACAGTGGAGATTTGTGAGTTTCTGTGTTTGTGTGTCTGTGTGTAGGTGCTGCGATTGTGGTGATAATTTGTCTCTAGAAGAAGACAGCATATTAGTGTGTCTTTATGGTACACAGTAGGGCTGGGCAGTGTGACAATATTTTATCGCTATCTTGACAAATAATGTCATGATACTCTTTTCTGCCTTTGATTCCAGGGATGGCATTTTTGTTTGGTTGAGTTTAGTTTAGAATTGGATCGTATATCTTTTTTATTATTAATATTATTATTATTTTTTCATCTCCAGTACCCAGCCTGGTGTTTTCTGCTAACAAAAGCCAAACACAGATCCTTGGCTCTAGGAGTACACGTACCTGTGGCTGAGAATATCTGAGTTTCTTGCATTTTCATTAAACATAAAGTACACTATCAAAGCTTCTAAAATCGCCAACAAGAAGAAGAAAAGCTATTTTTGTGATTGTAAAGAGGGTTAACTGATCAGATGAGGGATGAGACACATCTGTGTGTTTTTCTCCCAGCAGGTAACATTTATATGTTACCACACTGATTAATATTTTATAGGCTGAATAAAAAAAATCAGCCACCAGAAGATGTATCTGTGTGTGTGTGCATGGGGGTGGGGGTAAGAGTTCTTAAAATTAGCAAACGATCCAAAGGAAACTTACAGAGGTAATAATAATAATAACTCATTCATTCATTCTGTAATTCATTCATTATCTGTAAGCGCTTATCCAGTTCAGGGTCGCGGTGGGTTCAGAGCCTTCCTGGAATCATTGGGCGGAAGACGGGAATACACCCTGGAGGGGGCGCCAGTCCTTCACATTGCAACAATAATAATAATAATAATACCACCCCAAACAAATTACTGGGTAGATTCGTAATTGAAGTTATGTAATAACATAATTTTGGGAGTAGGTCCACGCCCAAACTCCTCCTCTTAGCTCTATATATACCCCGCAAATTCACGTCATTTCCGCGTCGGAAAAACTTGCTTGGAGACGGATCTCGACTCGACTGCTTCACTACGTCAGCTCGCTCCTCTGCGCTGGGTCATTCCTGCTGATCCCCGTATTCAGAGCCGTGTTCGGCCTTTATCAAACCCACCGAGCCTCCTGTTTTAAACTCGCTCCCACCTCCACCCTTTTCTCATATTCATTTATCCAATGGGAGGCCCAGCTTCAAACGCATTCATAAGCCGCCCTGAACTCCTCCCCAAAGACTTCTGAGTTCACCTCCCCGTTTCAGCCTCTACGGGTTCTGGTCCGTACTAGCAAAACAGTACTTAATAAAAACTGACTGATAGACCTGGCCCTGGATAGTACGGGCCAGTAAAATAATGTAGTTACATTCACAGAATTCAGCAGGTGTGATGCCCAGAGTGACTTACAATTTACAGATGTAGGTGGAGTGGGTGAATATAAGTAGCATTGACATACACTAAGATATACTCCCACCACTCATCACGTATCATCTATAGCTCATGGGTTCAGTCCCTCAGGTGATATCCCAGCCATACAATGTCTCTCTCTCTCGCTCTCCTTTTTTCCAGCACAGGTGTCTGGTAATAGAAATGGAACGGTCATTGCCTTCTCTTTCTCCTGTCTAAGAGGATCCGTTCATATAATTACAAATGATAAAAGAAAGGCATTTGACAGACAGACATTTTGCACAGATAAATTAAAATGACTGCCAACTATTTCTCACTTTACGTTACAGCTGATATTTTGTGACAAATCAATCTGCGCCCCAGCGTTGTGAAATCTGAGGACAGCGAGAAGAGCTTAGTCGGCATGATCCTAGACACCGCATTCTAGAGCTCCTCAAGGTGAACGTAGGCGTTCAGTTTCAGGGGAGAGAGAAAGAGAGGAAGAGCTGTAGGATGGAAAGAGGACAGGAGATGGGTGCAAATGGGGCATTAAAAAAGAACAACAATAAATCTGACTTTGACGAGTTTAGACAACATGAAGTGAGCTGTGACTGTGGATAACAAAAGATAATTCCTAATTATGAATCTATTGATTATTGTGATTATGTTTAAAAGAAATAATCAAAGTTTAATTAATAAATAGGAAAACAAGGAAAGGTTTGGAAATCACATGGGATGAAATGTGTGCTTTCCTAACCTCCCCCAGAAGTTACACAGTGCAGATTCTGAGCCTGGAGTAGCAGCCACAGAGGCTCTAATCTCTTACAGCTCAATGGAGCAATAATAAACCCGGTATAGGCTTTGAAAGATAAAAGAAAACACTGTACTTCACTGGGGAAAAAGGTGGAGTAGAAAGTCTTTTAAGCAAACGATGTTTATAACTGAGTAAATCGAATTTAATGGAGTGATTGTGTTGGCCCTAAACAGATCCCACCACAAGGTCAGATCAATAGTGTTGAATGTATGCACAGCTACTTTCCCCCTCCACATCTTTGGAGCTCCTCTGACTCACTCTGGAGCTGATCGGAGGAAACTGAAATGGCTGCCACTTCTCCAGGATCTTTCCACGCAGTGAGTCATCACACTCAGCACACGACGTCAGAAACAAACCCACGGCTGAGTCAGCCACGCTTTTACACACCGAGGAAAAGTAGGAGGAATCTTAAAGCCACTGTTGAGTGATAGGCCTGGCCCAAATAAAGGTCTACGTTAAATACATATATAATTAAAGGTGATATTCGAATTTAATTATCTTAATTTATATAAATCAGTTTGCCACACAGCTTTGGCCACACAATTTGATCCCAGCTTTGGGTCACTGTCTGTGAGGAGGTGTGTGTGTTCTCCCTGTGACTGTTTGAGTTTCCTCCCACAGTCCGAATGCACATGTTGGTAGTGGAATTGGTTGTGTGAAATTGTCTGAGTGTGAGTGTGAATGGGTGAGTTTGTGACACTCTCCATTAAGGATGAAGATGAATGGTTTTATGTTTGTATTGTTTTTATAAATTTTATCTGAAGCATTTTTCTGCAAGAGGTGAAGAATCCATAAGAGTTTTCTAGAATACTGTCATGGCGTAAAGGGTTAAAAAAAAGATGGAGGTTCCAAACACCAAATATCGAATCAAAAGCCCTCATAACAAATAAATATTCCAATTATTTCAATTATTCAGGTCAGCCCTATTAGGCAGATAAATGTAACCAAGATAATTATTTGGGTAGCACTCGTTAGATCCAGTGGCAAAACCCAAGACACTAAATTTGATTACTTATTTTACTGCCAAACTATCGTTTATTGGTTTGGCTCCTGTGGAGTCTGTGTGAGCTCATTCTCTCAGCCTATTTGACTGAAGGGACTTTTCTGGTCCATGTTCATTGCCATATTTCAGATGAAAATAGTTCAAAAACAATACGCCCTTCTTAGTGAATTCCCTTCTGTTTGTTCCCTGTCTTGCCAGCGGCACAGCTCTTCCTGTGGAGAATGGAAGCTTCCAGAGAAGCAGGCGGCCCTAAACTTCGCCTGGAGCTTGGCCGCTGGCTAACCTCACCACACAGCTTTAGCACTGGCTTAAACGCCCTCCCATCTGCACACCTACCCTCCACCTCTACTCACCGAAATCTATAGCACAGAGACTGAAGACAGACATGAAAACTCATGAGCGGTGAAAAAGACGACAAGTTCAGGAACCCCCTGTGGCGAGATCTGATGGCTTTGTTCCAAGCAGAACATTTTAATGATATTCAAAACAAAATCTGATGAGGCCAAACAAATACCATGGAATTAAACAGCTCACTGCAACAACGATTCATGTCTAAACATCACACGATTTTCTCTGGAGTTTAATTTGTTAACAAGACGCAGAGTGGAACCAAATGGCACTGCTCATACAGCATTTGGTTAAATGTGAGCGAGTGAGTGAGTTTTAAGTTGTTAACATAAGAAGGTCAAACTTAGAGCATGTTCTGAGCAGACATCATCCTTTTTTTGACCCCATGTGTATTACAAATCAAGCACATTCCAAGAAACCATTTTAAGCCCCAAGTCCAAATATGTGTTAATGAAACGAATGAACAATGGCTGTCAACAGCAGCTGTGTGGTGTTTGTGGCAGAAGAGAGACAGCAACTACTCCCCTCCTAAATTTAAAAAGTAATTAAATTGGAAATGTTTTTCTTTATTGTCATTATACGATAGTGCAGTGAACACACACACACACACACACACTAGTCATTAGAGGCAGTGAACACACACCTGAAGCAGCAGATAGCCACCCTCTGCATCTGGGGAGCATTTTGGGGGTTAGGTGCCTTGCAGGTAAGGCCAGTTACATATACATGAAGTTGCATATTCAGGATTCATTTCTCCCAAATGTATAAAAACAGTAAAAACGTGTCCAGTACCCATCAAAAGTTTGGACACATCTTCTCATTAGTGGAATAGGGCTATTGGTGGAATAGGGCTATTCACTGTATAGAACTGTGTACCAGCCCCTACCTCTGCACAACCCCAGTTATGGTCTCAAACACATTACGAAGGCGAGCAGTTCTACAAATTAACACTCGACGAGGCCACAGCTGTTCACTGAAAACAGCTCCAGGTGACGACCTCATGAAGCCGACTGAGAGAACGGAGAGAGTGTGTGAAGCTGTCATCAAAGCAACAGGGGGCTACTGTGAAGAGTCTAAAGTATAAAACATATTCTGCTTTCTTTAACACTTCTCTGTTTACTACATAATTCCATATGAGTTCCTTCATAGTTTTAATGTCTTCCACATTCATTTACAACGGAGAAAATAATAAAAATAAAAACAAAGGAAAAACATTGAACGAGAAGACGTCCAAACTTGTGACTGGTGCTGTACATTCACAACATGTGAAAAATGGCCAAAAACCCTCCCTGAGTGGGTGTGTCCAAACTTTTGATGGGTGCTGTTTGTTCCCTGGAGTTTGCTTTATTTCTACAGGGGAGATGCAAGTCTAATTTTGCTAACAAGTAATGGAACCGTATACTCACGCTTGGCATTTACTACATGTGATCATCAAGTCAACACACACTTTTCTTTAAACTGAGGCAAAACACAGGAGTCAAATCTTTTTTTCTTTCCATGGAAACTGGCAGGGAATAACTCCATTACTTGTTTACTACATCAGCCTCAAAACCCCAGAGCAGCACAATGACTGAACTGATCAACTACATTTGGGGAAAGGGGATTATTGTGGAAAAAGTTGACAGTTTGGTAAAGTATTCCTCCAAGAAATGATTTAGGCGTCTGTGCCAGGTTTTAGAGGTGAAAGAAAGAGCTATGGGGCAAGAACAGCAAAGGAGAAGAAAAGAAGAAGAGAGGGTGAGAGAGAGAGAGATATCTCTCATCGGAGATTAACACGTCTCAAAACACACTTCAGATATTGGATTAATGCAGAGTGGCTGAGATTTCCCCGGACACCCCACTGCTCCGCCCTCATCTGTAATCTCAGCACAGAGCGGAATTTAACAGGGGCCGCAGCGGGATCCGAACATGAACAAAGTATATACAGACATGTGTTTTGTGTGTGTGCGAGCCTGATATGCCCAAAAGAATTTGGAATCCCCGTGTAATGGGTAAACAACTTTAAAATGCATTAATTTGTGCGCACAGTTTGTATAACCTCCTTGGAATGAGAGTCACCAGAACTAGACCCTCTGGAGCAGCCACACACAGGTCTAATATGGCTGTAGCTAGTGTCAAGTGTCATCTAGAGGGGAATAAAGCCCCCCAGCTTTGGGCAGTGATGCCTGGAATGATGGAGCACCATCCAGTACATTTTGGGATGAGCTGGGATTCAGAATTAATCATGCCATGCCTTGCTCTTGTCACTGATTGTAATCAAATCCCCAGAGCAATCGTCTGCAGTTAAGTAGAGGTTGTTGCTGAGCACAACTCCCTATGAATTCCCTTGATTTTGAAAGACATGTTGAAGCACCAACACAGTTATATCCTATTATCTTTTGATTTTCAAATGGAAAAATTGCTTTGTTGAAATTCAACCAAATGCAAAACTTTGATTAATGTCTTACACACGTTAATATATTTATGGCGTCTATAAAAACGCACCTTTACACTTCCGGGTCACGTACCTGAGGACAGAGGCAAAGAAGTGAGAGGGCATTCTTCACAGTGTCATGGGATCTATCTGATGTGTTCCTTAAATATAAACCAAAATCTCCTGACTTGATTTTGGACTGTGCACCTTATTTTTTTTTATCGTTACACATATATAGCGCCTTTCTAGACACCCAAGGACGCTTTACAATCTACACTGCTCAGAACGCTCAATTCACACACACACACTGGCGAGAAGCGGCAGCCAAACGCGCACAGCGTACTCTGAACCAGAAACGACCGTCCACCTGGAGGACTGCATCGGGCACTAGGATTTCACCCAGGACACAGCGCCAATCCATATCTGGGCACACACACATTCACTCACACATACACACTCATTAACTCACAAACCAGGACAGTTATTACAGAAGCCAATTCACCTACCCTCCATGTTTTTGGACTGGACTGTGGGAGGAAACTGGAGACCCCGGAGGAAACCCACGCAGACACAGGGAGAACATGGAAACTCCACCCAGATGGGACTTGAACCCAAGATCCCAGTGCTGGGAGGCGAACGTGCTCACCACCAAGCCACCGTGCCGCCCTTATACATTACAAACATAACTAAAAGCACATGACCGTCTATGTGCACTTATGTACGTGCCCTGCGATTGTTCAGGTAGATCACAACTTCCTTTTCTTCCTCCAAGGCGTGTGAAGCTAAGTGCTTTTTACAGCTGATTTTGTCCCAAGTCCTGAAGGGCTCTCTTGGAGTCCTGGCCTGGGATGGGGGATTTTTGTTGGGGTATTTGTCCCCTTTAATATTAAGCTCTCTCCTCCAACACTGCGTACTGGGCACTAGTCAACGCCCTTGTCACGCCCTTGCCCTGTGCTTTTCTGTTCTGTTTTTGTTTTTCTTTGTCTAACATGTGCTTAGCTCATGGCTCTTTGTTTGCTTTGGTCCTTGTCCTCCGTCTTTGCTCTGCCCTCTCGTCTCTCTGTGTCTTCTCTGTGGTCCTGCCCCTCAGGTGTTCCTCAGTTGTCCTGCGTATTCATAGCCTCTTTGTTTCAGTGCTTTCTTGTCTAGTCTTGTGTGTGTTTTTGTGTCGTTGTGTTTCTCCTATAGCTACACCATTTCCTGTCTGTCCAAGTCCTGTTCAGTCTAATGTAGTTTGTTTTCTGTCTAAGTTTACTCGCGTTTGTTTTGTTCTAGTTTTATCTTGTTCTTTGAAATAAAAGATCCCCTTCTGGGTACGTTCGCCTCCTCGACCTTCCCTGCCCAGCTGTGACAGCTAAGCCCCTGCCAATATTAACACCACACACAATCAAATTGAGCATGAATACTGAGCTTATAATTCATCATTTCAATTTACTCACTTATTAGTCTGAGCATTCTTGTCATCTAAAAAATCTTTGAGGAAAAACTCCTTTTAGAAAAATTAAAGAATTTCAAAAATGAAAAGCTTTAAAGATCTGAAGCTTCTGACCTCACTCCGTTTGCTTCTCAGCACTTAATTCCACTCCTCTCTTTTCCTGTGCCACGACTCAATCACAGAGTGAGCCATGTTTTGATGCAGGGATGACTTCCTAATTGTGTTCTGAAGGTGGCTTTTCATACTGCCGGTTTTGGCCGTGGAATAAAGCTCTTTTCATGTGCTTACTCACTCCCTCCTGTTTACAGCTGAAAGAGAAAGCTATGGTTAGTTTTTCAGTTTCAGTTGAAGTCTTACAAAAGCCACACTTTCTTTGAAACCCCTCTGTTGCTGAGATTGTAGGGATTTTTGTGAGATTTGTGTAGTTTTTGGAAGTCAGCCTCATATACTACATGAATGGTCAGGTTCAGAGAGACTCTGGATATAAATTGCTGGTGGATCATATTCAACATAACGATGTCCAAACTCCAACAAGGAAGGTGTTCCCAATAGAGTCCCCAAGTATATTGGTGTTCATAAAGAAAGGGGTGGAAAGGCAGAGCATGCAAATGAATTATAAACTACAGAGAGGATTGTACAGTATTTCTGTTCACAGCTATTTTATAGATATTCTTAAGCAGCTGTTAGGAATATATCAGACACTGATCTGGGTTCAGCGAGATTCCCGTCCATGAACATTTTGGATACATTTCATTAAACCCAAAACTGATACAAAGACTTTTTAAAGGCCAAAATGATCACCATTATCTATTATTCCACATCATTTGGTACACACAATTATCAGTCATACATAGGCATTTTTAATAATGTAAAGTTTCAAGGGTAATTTTAAACTTTGTAAAAGCAAGAACATGTCTCTCACCCTGATTCAGTTTCATCAAAGTCCAGGTCTCCTTACTCTTCACACTGAAAAATGCTTGCTGACTAATGCTGCTAGCTGTTACACTGCTTTATGCTGTTGTCAGTGAAAGCCTAGACAACTTCCAACCTTTCAAAACATGCTTAGCACAAAATCCAATCTTGATTTCAAAGACTATTTCATTTCATTATTTTATGGCCCAGGTCTTCTGAAATGGCTGTGTTACTCTGAGCCGTTTTAGCATTGCACATCTATACACTGAGCTATGAGAGCGATTTGGAGGCTAATCCGGCCTCCAAGCTCCTCCCGCCTCGCTGATTTAGAGCAAGATGAAAGAAAAACTCCCTCTCTGCCATAAATCCCACACTTCTTTAATCAGTGATACGCAGCAAGTATCCAAACAGATACACAAACCGAAAAAGGAATGCTAGGGAAGGGTCATAAAGCTGCATAGCTGGTGAAGAGACTGCAGAGTGGGTGCATTAGTGGAATAAAGAGAAGATAGGACCACCACAACATAGACATTCACACAAATTAGATAGGGTGTGTTTGTGTGTGTGTGTTTGTTTGGGATGCACTAACAAAAATTAAATTGGAATCTTCCTCGATCCCTCCTTCACTGGCTGTGTGCTGTATTTAAAATCAGATGGGATACCCTGCCGAGAGAAGTCTGTGTTGTTCTCCCAGAGGGGGCCATTATAAATTTGAGAGGTGGAGGGGAATCAGCCCAGGTTACAGCAGCAAAAACAGCAGAAACACACAAACACAAACAAATGCAACACTTTACAAGACATTTTACACTATCAAACCCTGAAGCAATGTCTTGTCATAACATCAAATTTAGACAATTTCTCAGTCTTACCTCCAGAATTATGTTTGATTTCTGGCATTTTGTTTAGTTTTAGCACTGGAACTACAAAGCTAAAGCAGCTAGAATGTTAGAAGCACATCACTATGTTAGCTTGCTAACGAGATGTCACCACACGCTTGTCTCAAACTGTGTACATTTATTAAACAGAACATAAACAATACTGGGGGTGGCACAGTGGCGCAGGAGGTGGTGTCGCAGTCACATAGATCCAGGGACCTGGAGGTTGTGGGTTTAAAGTCCCGTTCCGGGTGACTGTCTCTGAGGGGTGTGGTGTGTTCTCCCTGTGTCTGCGTGGGTTTCCTCCGGGTGACTGTCTGTGAGGAGTGTGGTGTGATCTCCCTGTGTCTGCGTGGGTTTCCTCCGGGTGACTGTCTGTGAGGAGTGTGGTGTGTTCTCCCTGTGTCTGCGTGGGTTTCCTCCGGGTGACTGTCTGTGAGGAGTGTGGTGTGTTCTCCCTGTGTCTGCGTGGGTTTCCTCCGGGTGACTATCTGTGAGGAGTTTGGTGTGTTCTCTCTGAGTCTGCGTGGGTTTCCTCTGGGTGACTGTCTGTGAGGAGTGTGGTGTGTTCTCCCTCTGTCCTCGTGGGTTTCCTCCGGGTGACTGTCTGTGAGGAGTGTGGTGTGTTCTCCCTCTGTCCTCGTGGGTTTCCTCCGGGTGCTTCGGTTTCCTCCCACAGTCCAAAAACACACGTTGGTAGGTGGATTGGTTACCTAAAAGTGTCCATAGGTGTGAGTGTGTGAGTCACCCTGTGAAGGACAGGCGCCGCCTCCAGGGTGTGTTCTTCCCTTGCGCCCAGTGATTCCGGGTAGGCTCCGGACCCACCATTTGAATGGTGAATGTCTTTTGCTATTCAACATTTCATGTCAAAATAGACCTGTGTGTTTGAGAATACTTATAATAAACACCAAAACAAAAAATGAAAGGAAAGCAGGTGATGATTTAGACATGCTGTTAGCACCATGCTTATGAGCGAGATTTAATCTTCTATTGCACATTAGCTAAATTAACCTTGTAAATCCACTGTAAAACTAAAGCACCCAAATTTCATTCAACTGAGGAGAAATCTATGAAATATTTTGCCAAACTAAAGACATCTGTTCCACACTTAGCTGCAGTTTGGTGTTTTGGAGGAAAAACAGACTGCTTTCCACAGTATGGATTTAAACCAGCTGCAGACATCACACTTCCAATTTTAGAAAATGTCATAAGACTGCAGAGTCCAAACATGTGCCCCGCAGATTCTGTCTCCCTCCAACATCCGCCCACCCTCCCACTGAAAGTCCCCATAAGAATGCAGTTGCTCAAAACACTGCAAATTCACCTTAATGCACACATCGGCATTACCTCTCTCTTTCTCTCTCTCTCTCTCTCTCTCTCTCTCTCTCTCTCTCTCTCTCTCTCTCTCTCTCTCTCTCCCTCACCCTGATGTGCAGCTGTTTCAGTGCTTTCCATTAAACTGGCAGTGGATTTCTGTGAAGATCATACTGGGTCCGTGTGTGTGCGCAACTGATTGCCTCACAATTAGAAGAGGTGTCTGGAAACTTCTGGATATACAGTGTATCATGCGGCCTTGTAGTTGTAGTCAACTGATACTTTAATGCAGAACTTAAATTGGAGTAAACATGCTTTCATTTGCCCTTTAAGCCCCTCAAAGCCAAGTCATTATAAGCTGGTTATGTGATGCTCCATAGATCAGACCTAATCATTACATTCCTCTGGACTCGGGCTGTAATCCTATTGTGCCACAGACTGCTCTCTTGAAGAAGGAAGGCACGTCTGATGCCTTTGGAAGTAGCAGTGCTAAGCCTTTAGCGCTGCTGAATGACCTGATTACTTTGCTCCTAATCTTCCATTAATAAACATGGAGGAGTTTCAGCTCTAACTCGAGCCACTGACTGTACTGTTACATCTGAATGAAGCACCGGCTTTAACCAGTCAGTCATTAACCAGCATCCCTCACTGGGGTTCATTCTTTAAAAATAGATACATTAAGTGAACCAGCCACATGAATGTCTGGAAGCAAGGATTCCAACCACTACCTTGTCTTCTTTTCACAGTGCAAACGAGTGCCATTACCTGCTCAGGTAAAAGGTAAGGAAATTATTTTATTTCACTTATTCACTCACACTATGAAAGTTTTTTATGTAGCCAATGCACCTAACCTCCATGTTTTTGGACTGTGTGAGGGAACTGGAGACCCTGGAGGAAACCCTTGAATAGAAGATCCCAGTGCTGAGAGGCATAGACGCTAACCAATAAGCCACAATTTCATCCACTGAAAGTATCTGGTGGAAATGTGTTTTTGGAATATTAATGTATTAAATATGTCTAAATAATGGACAAATAAAGGACTGTTAATTTCCTTTGTGCACATCTCAGTGAAGAGGTAGGACTCTCAACACCTTATTCACTACAGGTTTTACACCACATCCTGCTTGGTACAAAGAAACATCACAACAGTAAAAGGAAAGAGAATTCCTACTAGCACATTTATGTTTGACAAAGACAAGAAATGGCACACAACCGAAGCGCAAAGGAAAGCTAAAAGACACCAAACTGCATTTTATATTTTCCACCTTTTTAAACAAAATGGCTGTTTCACCAGTAGAGGACCGAGACTTCCTGTCACTTCCTATTTATGTTGGCTTTCAGTTGGGCTCCTGAGGTTTATACCAACGCAGGAGCTCACTTGATGAAAAAATGAAAAAAACATGTTCCTACAATGCTTTTAAAATGGAATTACAAAAGGCAAATAATAATTACAGACATGTAATTCATAGAAAATTATTATGCCTTTTCTAAAGTCTTCCCCTACTGATAAACACATACTGTAGGGTGAAGTGGAGCTTTGAGCGAGGTCTAATCAATATCCATTTATAGTCAATACTCCATTTGAGTAATGCAAATAGTCTGGGAGAACAGGTCACAGCTGAAGAAAATGCAAAGCAGACGTTTTTTTATGTACGTACAAGCAGCTATTGGTCACTTTGTTCATGTAGTTATGTCTGTACCTTTTCTTTTCCAAGACAATGTCAGAAAATGTATTTCCAACACTCGCCCTGATATTTTTGCCATGAGCAATACGTAGATTCATTTTTCCGTGAGTTAGCTTTAAGAGGCATTGAAGCTTTCAGATGTCTGGTTCTGTCACACCTTGACACTTTCTGGTTTGTTTTCCCCTTTCTATGTGGCTCTGTTCGTTGTTTTCCTTCTCCTCACATGGCTTTGTTTATGTTCACTCGCTCCACCTCTTGTTCCGCCTCTTAGTAATTGTCCTCGTTATCTGTGTCAGGTGTGTCTAGTTAGTTCATGTATTTAAGACCTCTTCCCTCACTTCCTGGTATCGGTCATTTTGAGTTTGAGTTTGAGTTTGAGTTTGTTTGTTCGTTCTCGTTGCTTGGTTTGTTTCTTTGTTTGGTTCATGATTTCATTGTGTTTGTTTCACGCTCACGTTTCTTCGTAGTGTTTCTCGTTTGTGGTTTCTCGTTCCTGCTCGTTAATGTTATTTCGTGTTTCTCGTATAGTTCGTTTGTTTTGTTATTTCATTATTAAAGTCTGTGTTGTAGCGAGTGTGTCCGCCTCCCTGAATCTACTCATCACACCACCCTGACAGGTTCCTATCTTCATAACTGTGAACAATTCTGAGTGCTAATCAGCACATGATTTCACACCAAGACACACCCACTGCTGACACAGGTGTTAAAGCATCCAAGCAGTGCAAAAAGTTCTAAGTAATAGATTGGAATGCTCGGGAACAGCTACACCGATAACTACACACACTGGCTTGAGGGATATGAAGCCGCTGGCTGAGGAGCAGCGGAACTGCGTTCTCTCAAGTAATGGGACACCATCATCCAATAACTCTGAAATCATTCATTCATTTATTATCTGTAAGCGCTTGTCCAGTTCAGGGTCACGGTGGGTCCAGAGCCTACCTGGAATCATTGGGCGCAAGGCGGGAATACACCCTGGAGGGAGCGCCAGTCCTTCACAGGGCAACACAGACACACACACACATTCACTCACACCTACAGACACTTTTGAGTTGCCAATCCACCTACAAACGTGTGGGAGGAAACCGAAGCACCCGGAGGAAACCCACGCAGAAACAGAGAGAACACACTACACAGACAGTCACCCGGAGGAAACCCACGCAGACACAGAGAGAACACACCACACTCCTCACAGACAGTCACCCGGAGGAAACCCACACAGACACAGGGAGAACACACCACACCCCTCACAGACAGTCACCCGGAGGAAACCCACGCGGACACAGAGAGAACGCACCACACTCCTCACAGACAGTCACCCGAAGCTGGAATTGAACCCACAACCTCCAGGCCCCTGGAGCTGTGTGACTGCGACACTACCTGCTGCACCACCGTACCGCCCACTCTGAAATCAGTTAGAGTGTTTCTTGTGATCCAGAACTGATCAGAAAAAAAATAAATAAATCACACGCCGTTCCTCCTGTCACACAGGTTTGGCAGATTGCCCTCTCAGGGAAGGCAACTCTGCTGGAGTCACCAGGGCCTCCAAGACATTTTCTAACACACACACACACAGCAAACAAAGATGGGGCCGACACAGCAGGGTCCTCATCAAGGTCTGTTCTGAAAACAATGAAAGTGCAGGGGGCAATCGTGACCCCTTTGCCTCTCCCTTCCATCCTCTTAGGGCTTTCTAGGTCACAAAGGGGCCTTGCCTCATTTTTCCACCAAACCTCATTTTCATACATTGCACCAATTCTGCTCGTGTCCACTGCTACTAGTAAACTAGGGATCATTATGATCATTTTGTCTGTGATCAGTAAATGTTTTGATGCTTGGTGTTGACTCAATTAGATATTTGGTATTTATTAACTGTTGAAAAATCTCAAAATATCTGAAAAGGATACTGACACATAAAAAGAAGTTCAAAAACGTTTTCCATCGAATTGTTGACTAATTCCATCCAGCATTGTTGACAACTAATCAACAAGTGTTCCAAACAGTCTCTGCAGCTCTACTGACCAGAGATCACTCCTCTCTCACTCTGTATAAATAATTCCTTAACAACTGCAACTAAATGGCCCCACTGAGTATTTTAGACATGTGGGAGACCCTTCTACACACATTACTCAGCGCATGGCTCTGCTTATGTAACTCCGAGACGTCAGGTCTTGTTCTTTTGTGAAAGCCGAGCCGACATTGAGAGAGACGAGGAACCTAACATGCATAAAAGAACGGCCCGAAGAGTTTAGGACGTGTTCAAAAGGGCTGGACGTTTCTATTGAGAGAGGGAGGACACGCACGCTAGGTCTCTGAGTGAAAACACCACAGTAAAACACCATAGGAATGAAGGAGGGAGCCAAGAAAATTGAGCCAAACTAAACGGTGGCATGTTTAGACTTCCTCTCAGCTGGATTTAAAGCTAAAACTGCCCCCTTGGTCTGGACTGGAGACAGGAGAGCAGAAAGAATCCTGTGTTCCTGAGATGAGGATCTGGAAGTGGCAAGAATTTCGAAAGGAAAGATTTTGGAACTGGCCTGAAAAGTATTTTATAGGCTTCAGATATTTTGTGGTGGAATTATTTCATGGTTTTAAATAAGTCCATAATTGTACATATGCTTGTTATTTGTAGCAATATTCCATTTAAATTTGTTTATATGTTAGAATCAAAGTTCAAAGAAGGCACATAAATGTCTCAAAGGATGATGAATCCAACATTTGAAAACATTAATAAGGCAGCAATATTTTCTATTTAAAGATCTAGTGGAGTAGAGGTGTCATAAGAACATGCCTCTGTGTGTGTTGTTCTCTGCTCTTTGTTTTCACAGTTTGTCTGGCCTCACATGCGGGTTTGTCCCACCCTGTGGAAATTTGGCCCTTGCCACATTTGATGTTGCTTTCCCCAAGAGTTAAACTGCTCTGTTGTGCTTTTTAGAAGGAACATCTCAAAACTGTGATTTGTGAAATATTATGGCTGTGTTTCTAAATTCCTTACTATTAACTGATTGTGATTAACCTAATATCCATCATAAAGTTACTGCTAAAATTTTGCTTGTTTTATGATTAAAATGTTTAAAACAGTACAAATATTCCTCTGATTTTCAGCAATTCACAACAGAGTTTTAAAATTGTGTCTGGTTCTAACGCATTAACAAAATAAGAAGTACCTGAATATTAAATATCAACATAATACCCCAATCCTAAAAGTTTCATGAGGCTGTTTGGGGGAGGAATGACCTGAATTATTTAAAGGCAAGTTCATCTAGCCATGTTTGCAGATGAATTTCGACTGGATTCTTTACACACAAACACACAGAGCCAGGCTTGCAAATTAACTATGTCCCCTGAGAGCACTCAGCGGTCAAAAGGAATTCTTAGGAGGTGTGTTTTTACTCTGAGTACATTAGGTACCTCATGCATATTCTCATGTTGCAGAAATCAACATAACCTGCCCTTTTGGTTAACTCCTGTATCTGCAATGTCTCTTCAGCTATGAATCCTCAAAGATGCCTATCCTGCCCTGCCTCAGATTGGCAAACAATGCTGCATTCGGCTTAAAATATTCAAAATTAGAAGCCTCCCAAAGCTGCATGTGGTGAATATAAAGTGCTGTTCCCAAAGGACTAACCCTGGACTAAACCTTTCCTTAACTCCAAGTCTTCTGCTGTTCCTAATGAGCATATTCACAGTGACTTAACGACTTCATTAACAAAAGTTTATTAGTTACAATTCTTGAATAAGTTCAACTGTGTGATTGTGATTCATAATTAAAACTGTATCGTAGGAAACAGAGCCTGATTTACATATTAATTAACATGGATTTTTGTTAAATAGAGTTTTACGTAAGTATTTACAAATGATTTTCAAAGGGAGAATAGTCTCAGAGACTTTTTGTTATTATTGCAGAATATCTAAAAACAGAGTGACACCACGCATAATGAGCACCTACAGAACAATCAAAAGGCATTAAACACAAGTGTTCAGAGTCCTGGACATCTGGGGATTAAACAATCACAAACACAGGACTCTTTAAACAGAGGAGGATCCAAAGAAGAGGGGAAGGCATTAGTGGCTGAGGTTTCTTCTAGTCCAAAATAGGATAAAGGAAAAAAAAAGAAACCCTCCAAATGTGGAAGAATGCCACATGCAAACACAGGCCAAATAGAAAAAGAAGCTTAAAGCAAAGAGGTGTGTGAGTTTGTAAAATTCCACAGAAGCTCTCCACTGCACAGATGTTCCCCACATCATCCTTCAGCACGCAAAGCAAACAAAAGGCAGGAGAACCGGAATAAAATATCAGAAAAGGTCAAAAACCTCAGAGAAATAGAAAGCAGACATCATAGCCGTCAGGTTTTTCAAAAGAGAACATCAGGGGCACTTTCTGCAACACCTCCTGTCCTCAGATAGAGAAAATGTCAGATTTGCATTTGCCATATAACTAGAAAAACACCATCTAACGTTAAGAGTGGAAAGAAACGCCTTTTTCAATAAAGTCTGAGAAAAGGTTCAATGAAAACAGGCTTTAAAGGGAATACATTATGAAACAAAAAAATCCCTTGTTCAACGCAAGTGCACTTTCATTTTTGGATCTGGAGTCCACCAACATGTACACTGTAGAACAAGACCATCCAGTTTTCTGAGCACTGCTTAAGTCAGAAAACATGGGATAAAACGAGCCGTTCTCATCTGACGTGAAGTGAAAAAAAAAATTTTATTTCCCTTGTCTGAATCTGTCCAATCACCGCACTGGACCTGTGTTTATGTGGGATCGTCAAGACGACGTTAAACACAGCAAAACAAACACAAAGTGTACAGACAAATAAAAGCACTGAGTGAAAAATGGAGAAACAAGTAAAGAGAAGAAAGAGAACTGACAGAAATAGCTAAAAAACAGAGCTTCCTCATTCCTTACTGCTGTGAGCTCAGGGTCGGGGTGAACAGCGAGTGGCTCATTGTCATTTAAAGGTACAAGCGCTGATAGTAGTCGTTCTGAACAGGGCTGTTTAGAAAGAGTGAGAATGCTGCCCAAAGCAGGTCACGGGCATTTTATTAAGACTCTATATTATAAAATAGTCTTTATATTTTATGGGATATACACCATATGATCAAATATCAGTCTTGATTTATCTACAGACTTTGACTGAGGACACTATTGCGTCTTCATTCATTCATTGTCTGTAACCCTTATCCAGTTCAGGGTCGCGGTGGGTCCAGAGCCTACCTGGAATCATTGGGCGCAAGGAGGGAACACACCCTGGAGGGGGCGCCAGTCCTTCACAGGGCAACACAGACACACACACACACATTCACTCACACACTCACACCTACGGACACTTTTGAGTCACAAATCCACCTACCAACATGTGTTTTTGGACTGTGGGAGGAAACCGGAGCACCCGGAGGAAACCCACGCAGACACAGGGAGAACACACCACACTCCTCACAGACTGTCACCCTGAGGAAACCCACGCAGACACAGGGAGAACACACCACACTCCTCACAGACAGTCACCCGGAGGAAACCCACGCAGAGACAGGGATAACACACCGCAGTCCTCACAGACAGTCACCCGGAGGAAACCCATGCAGACACAGGGAGAACACACCACACTCCTCACAGACAGTCACCCAGAGGAAACCCACACAGACACAGGGAGAACACACCACACTCCTCACAGACAGTCACCCAGAGGAAACCCACGCAGACACAGGGAGAACACACCACACTCCTCACAGACAGTCACCCGGAGGAAACCCACTCAGACACAAGGAGAACACACCAAACTCCTCACAGACAGTCATCCGGAGGAAACCCACGCAGACACAGGGAGAACACACCGCAGTCCTCACAGACAGTCACCCGGAGGAAACCCACGCAGACACAGGGAGAACACACCACACTCCTCACAGATAGTCACCCGGAGGAAACCCACACATAATGGGTTGGAGCTGTGTGACTGTGACACTACCTGCTGCGCCACAGTGCCGCCACAGAGTCTTGATGTTGTTAAAAAAATGAAACAGTGGGAACACAGTTTTATCTGTGGTCATTATGATATTATGTTAATGATATATAATTTAATAAAGAAAATTATAATAACTGTTTAATGCATCATGTTTTAAAGAATCGTAATTTGGTGCTTCATGTAAACATTGCTTAAAATATTCAGCTCCTTTGTCCATTTATGGAAAGTAAGCAGAAAAAAAAATCACACTATTTTGAAATTATATCATATGTGATGTCATTAAAAACAAATCTGTATGATTACATCCGCCCATTCAGTCTTCGCCAGTTTAGCTCCTCCCATTCACACTGACAAGATCAGGCATATTTCAGCTCACACTAGTTTTTGAAAGAGGAGCTCACACTAGTTTTTTGAATGAAAAGGCATCATTAGACTAATATTTACATACTATTAACTAATTTACTTATCATTTTTTAAAGGCACAATAACAAATAAAAAAAGCTTAGGATGGGAAGTGGCCATTGAAAAATGTATTATAACTATTCATGATACATAAAACCACCAAGTGAGGTGGCTTTGGGGAAAATAAGAAAAACATGGAAAGTAAAGTATTATGAGCCCTTTAAAACAAGTAGAGACTTTTTTCCAAAACCGCAAATGATTACCCGAGAGTCACAGCTCCATGAAGTGGAACTGCAAAGGAATTTCCCAGCACACATCACTGCATTCTCATTATTGTTCAAATGTAATTCATTGTTCTAAATCAATCAATACACAAAACCTTACTTCCTCCATAAAAAAAGCCAGCGCGTGTTAATGTCTGCACCACTTTCAGGGCCTCCGTGTGTTTGATGGAAAAAAGTAGGGAAGGGAGGGTGAAACTACGAAACACAGCCTCCTTTATGATCTTAACACACACAGATGGAATGACCCTCGTGCTCACGATGCTGCAATTAATCCGAGCAGAGTCCTTTCATCTGCTCTGAGAAGCGTCTACACATCAGAACATCTGCTGAATATTAAAGTGCTTCCTCAGAGCTTCTTCACCACACTGCAGCTACATCTGGACGCTCAGTGCAGCAGAGCACTGGACGTCCGCCAAAGGTTCCATCAACTTCTAAACACAGGTGAACAGGAATCGGTTATTCCACACACACACACAGAGAGAGAAACATTCACAAACACACATATTAAATACAGGTTACTGCTAGACTACTCAGATGGCCGATTGAGAATATTCAGTGTGAGCGACTGGATGATTGAATAACTCTGACTGACTGAGTTATTGACTAAATAACTGAATGAAAATGACTGATGGACCAAAAAACAGAATGAGGAAGTGACTCTGAGTGAGTGACAGAACGACTGAATTTGTGGCTGAATGATTGATGAGTGAATGATAGAGTGACTGACTGAATGAGTGAAGCATGATGTAAAAAGCACAAATTAATTAATTCAATCAAGTAAGTGTTTATGTGAACGACTAAATCTGTGACTGCGTGGGTTTCCTCCGGGTGACTGTCTGTGAGGAGCGTGGTGTGTTCTCCTTGTGTCTGCGTGGGTTTCCTCCGGGTGACTGTCTGTGAGGAGTGTTCTCCTTGTGTCTGTGTGGGTTTCCTCCGGGTGACTGTCTGTGGGGAGTGTGGTGTGTTCTCCCTGTGTCTGCGTGGGTTTCCTGCGGGTGACTGTCTGTGGGGAGTGTGGTGTGTTCTCCCTGTGTCCGCGTGTGTTTCCTCCGGGTGCTCCGGTTTCCTCCAACAGTCCAAAAATGTACGTTGGTAGGTGGATTGGCGACTCAAAAGTGTGAGTGAATGTGTGTGTGAGTGAATGTGTGTGTGTGTGTGTGTGTGTGTGTTGCCCTGTGAAGGACTGGCGCCCCCTTCAGGGTGTATTCCTGCCTTGCATCCAGGATCCACCACGACCCTGAACTGGATAAGCGCTTACAGATAATGAATGAATGAATGAATGAATGAATATCTGAAATTGCAGAATAATGATCTGTTGATTTCATGATGGAATGAGCGAGAGAGAATGTGAGTGAGTGAGTGGCTGCATGTCAGAAAGCACCTGAAAGATAAAATTATAACAGAGTTACAGTGTGACTGACTTAATAACAAATGACTGGACTTTTATAGAAAAACATCTAGCAATAAATAACTTTGGTCAAAACAAGGCAGTGTTCTCCCACTAATCACTAGTTACTTGGACATATTTTCAGAAAACAGCATTTGTGCTTGAGCTATTCACACAGAGACATATAGAACATATACAAAGCAAATAGACAGGAGACAGCGAGAGGCAGAGAGTGGTGGTGGGGGGGGGGGCGCTCTATAACATACTGAAGTAATTGTATTGCAGCGCTACACAAACAAGCTGATTGTGGATTTATGCAGCGTCATCTCTTTCAAACACACGTTCATGTATCACCACTCACACTTATTTACAACCCCCATAAACGCACACATGCCCTATTCCATAAAAATGCCATGCTGTATTATATACTGCAGGCATCCTCCAGTAACCCACTCCTCCCTGTAAACACATACCTCTCCTGAGCAGGCGATTATATTTGAGTAATAATCCACCAGCCGTGCCCTGGGTTATGTCAAATAGAGATGCTTAATTTACAGAGAAAATGATATATTCTCCACTAGAGCTGCATATTAAATGATGTGTTGATAGTTACCATCAAGCTACACAACGTGACATGTACAATTGTACATATCTATTAGTCTACAATTTAAAGTCATGTTTATTAACAGGTAGTTATACCCTTTTCTTGCAGTAACAGCCTCAGTTCGTCTAGAAGGCTTTTATATTATAAAGGAAAACTGCTGTGAGTCTTTGGCAGGAATCAGCCCCTGAGATCGGGTTCAGATGTTGGATGATTTGTCCTGGATCACAAAAGTATGTTGGGCGGTGCTCAATCATTCCAGAGAATTCAGATTCACAGCTCCAAAATACAGATTTGTGGGGGAGGATTTGTACTCTTCTAACCCACATTTGATGTTCTGCATCCTGCCCTTATGGTGCTTTTCCACAGCATGGAACCTACTGTAGTTGAATCTACCTGGTCCTTTTTCCACTTAAAACCTCCCCCTAGTCCAAAATGTAGCTGGTGACCTCTCAAAATCTTTAATGGTAACAGCAGGCTTTGGAAACCACAAATATGGCGATGGTCACGTTAACCGTTGTTTACTCATGGTGTATTAAACTGCTTAAAAATAAAAAAAATTACGAGCTGCTGTTGTGAAACGAATAAAAACAAATGTGATCTCTGCTGTAGCTTTGAAATTTAACACAGTTATTTGCAGTCAGAGCTCTGTGATGTTTACTCATCATGTTTAGTCCCTACTCAGCTCGCTTGGAACCAGGAATGAGCACGAACTAAAAATGTGCCAGGTACCAGGGACCACATTTAACTAATGGAAAAGCTAAAGAGCCGAGTAGAGTAGGAACCCCACAGTGGAAAAGCACGATAGGTCTCATATGCAGCTGCTCCAGAGCATCCAACAGAACACCTGTGCAATCACTCCTTGCCTCTATAGCCATGCACCCCATCGATGCTGACCTGTAGCTTGAAAGCTCTGCCCTGTAAGTCGATGGGATTGGCTCTTTTGGTTTGTGATGTATAAAACCCTGGATTTATGAATCTGTGTTTTTGAGACTGTGCTGTTTCGTCTTTTAGCATCTAAACCCCTTCACGCACACATACTAACAAGGTTAACCTCAATTTTCATTGAAGGGTGTCTTTAATCTGTGTTGACAGGTGCATTTCCATATGAACTCAGGTGACATTTACTGATGGACCATGTTAATTTAATTTAAAACATACATTCAGAATTTCATTCCCATACACTGTGCAGTGACACACACACACACACACACACACCTACAACAGCCTTCTTTGTGCACCCCTTGTAAAAAAAACAACAAAAAAACAAGGATTTTATGATGGAAAGAAAGAGGAAAGCACCTGGACAGTACGAAAATGCAAGCATTTTTCTTCCTCGCTACTATCATTTCTCCTCCTCAGTAGCTATTACTCAACAATTTGTCCATTGGTGACTCTTTAAGGAGAAAGCTCCTGAGAGTGCATTGATGTAAAGGGCTGTTGTTTCTTTTGTGCTCACCGTGCTTTAAAAGCAGACCAGACAGAGGAGAGTTTTCATCTTTTCGAGGGTGGACATAATTTGGTGTCATTTGCTTTTATGTTTAAAACACACTCCATTCTTCAGTCATTCTGAAGTTCCATGATCATTTTAAGGAAAATACATATTCAGTTCATCTGAAGACCTTCATCATGAGAGAAACTTTGTGGACATTTATTTGGAAGAAAAATGGTTAATATGGCAAACATTGTCTTACATTTTTGGCGAAATATGTGACACTAGAAAGCAAAAATTACATCTCTGCACAGTCCTTCTGCCCCTTCACAGGGCAACACACACATTCACTCACACCTATGGACACTTTTGAGTCGCCAATCCACCTACCAACGTGTGTTTTTGGGCTGTGGGAGGAAACCGGAGCACCCGGAGGAAACCCACGCAGACACAGAGAGAACACACCACACTCCTCACAGGCAGTCACCCGGAGGAAACCCATGCAGACACAGAGAGAACACACCACACTCCTCACAGGCAGTCACCCGGAGGAAACCCATGCAGACACAGAGAGAAAACACCACACTCCTCACAGACAGTCACCCGGAGGAAACCCACACAGACACAGAGAGAACACACCACACTCCTCACAGACAGTCACCCGGAGGAAACCCATGCAGACACAGAGAGAACACACCACACTCCTCACAGACCAGGAGCGGGAATCGAACCCACAACTTCCAGGCCCCTGGAGCTCTGTGACTGCGACACTACCTGACATAGCAGACATGTTTGGGCTAAATATCTTTCTCACTTTTGGCATTTACAGTTCAGTTACAGGTAAGGTGTGATGTGGTTGTTTCCACAAACCTGACATCTGGCCCATTTAAGGTGGAGCTGTAGCTCAGTTGAAGCAGGCAGATTCAAGGCTGGTTGTGGCCCCTAAGAAAAATACAGATGGGCCAAATATTCTCTGCTAAATCTTGTGTAAATTCTTTGCTCAGCGGAGATGCCCTGGGTTTTACAGAGGTAATCTATGCCTGCTTTGCCTTTAAATAAACCATGTGACATTGGAGACAGAATTGTGTCACTGTGGTTCGTCTAGGCCTACAGGTTTAAATACGAACGTACGATTAAACTTGTTTTTCCAGTGGTTCTGCTGAAGTCAACGGTATTATGAAGTTGCAGGAACCATTTCTTCTCTTCTGAGAAGTCTTTACACAACACTTTGGAACACTCCTGTGAAGATTTGACTCTCAGGTACTGATGCTGGACTCCCAAGGTCACCATGTCCAACATTGGCTGGAGGAGTATAAAGCTCTAACTGTGGCAAAAAGGGACAAACCTGTTAAAAAAATCAAATAAATAACGTCCATTTCATGAGAAATTGTGGATGGGCAGGTATCTACGAACTTGACATGAGCTAGGACTTGAATCATTCAATACCAGGAGTGACAGAAGGGAAGCACAGGGAGTGTAAGGGAAAAGAGAGGAGGATGATGTGGAGGAGAGCGGGTTGAAGAGCACAGTGACGCTCCATTAGCCGCAGGTCACAGCAACCTTGTCCTCCAACTCCGGAGCCAAGCCAGCGGAACTAATCGATTCACCCACCCTCCCACACACACTAACTCACTTCTCTCTCTCCTATCAGCTCTCCCCGAGGCTCTGCTACCACGCTCTACACACACACGGCATGATCTGTCATGTCCGTCAGCCGTTCTATGAGGATGCCCATATGAATTGTGCTCAACGTTTCTTCACACTGTGAGCCAGGATCTCCCTCACTCCACACGTCTGACGAGGACTGTAAATCTCCAGCAACAATTCTGTGGTCCTTTAATATTAAGGTAAGCTTTCCCAAAAACATCTTCAAGATCATAATTAAAAGTCGGAGCAGTCTGAGCAGTCTCTCCCCCAGTTAGGATGACTAGACCTAGAGTATCATCAGCTCTAAAATGTCACCACAATTCAATCTGAAGTGTCTACACTAGTTATAATAAGGAATGTGCTTACATGTCATGATAGAGGAATCACGAAGGCTTCATAACCAGAATCAATGTTGGTAATCAGAAGGTGATGTCATAGCAATCACTACTTATTTTTATACATTTCAGCATCTCAAAATTAACTGGAGCAGCAGGTAGTGTCACTGTCACATAGCTCCACATTTCTGGGGTTGTGGGTGTTCTCCCTGTGTCTGCGTGGGTTTCCTCCGGGTGACTGTTTGTGAGGAGTGTTGTGTGTTCTCCCTGTGTCTGCATAGGTTTCCTATGCATTCATTAATTCATTCATCTGCTGTTACTTATTCACCTTGGTCAGAGATGTGGTGGATCCGGAACCTATTCAAAATCATTGTTCACAAGGCAGGAATGTCTTAAACATGTCTCCAAAATGGTAATTTTAAGAGTTTAATAAATGAGAGTAAAAAAAAATTTACTACAAATTCAACTTTGGAGCATTTCTATAGGTTCACATTTTCATTCATTCATTATCTGTAACCGCTTATCCAATCCAGGGTCGAGGTGGGTCCAGAGCCTACCTGGAATCATTGGGCGCAAGGCAGGAATACACCCTGGAGGGGGCGCCAGTCCTTCACAGGGCAACACACACACAGACACATTCACAAGTATGGACACTTTTGAGTTGCCAATCCCCCTACCAACGTGTGTTTTTGGAGTGTGGGAGGAAACTCACGCAGACACAGAGAACACATCACACTCCTCACAGACAGTCACCCGGAGGAAACCCACGCAGACACAGGGAGAACACACCACACTCCTCACAGACAGTCACCCGGAGGAAACCCACGCAGACACAGAGAGAACACACCACACTCCTCACAGACAGTCACCTGGAGGAAACCCACGCAGACACAGAGAGAGCACACAACACTCCTCACTGACAGTCACCCGGAGGAAACCCACGCAGACACAGAGAGAGCACACAACACTCCTCACTGACAGTCACCCGGAGCAGGAATCGAACCCACAACCTCCAGGTCCCTGGAGCTGTGTGACTGCGACACCTACCTGCTGCACCACCGTGCCGCCCGAGCAGGTGATGTGTTCAAGTGATATATGTTTTCTTTGGACAGTGATACAATATGTAACGCCATAGGAGCGAATGCATCTGCACTGCTGCTGAAAAACAACACAAAAACAAAAAAAATCAACTGCTTTTGTGAAGCTGCCGGGTCGTGTGCACAACTGGATGACTCGACAGATGCGTCTCTGTCAGCTTCCAGCAAAGCACCAGCATCTGCGATTAGCAGCAGGAAAAGCAGAGCAAGGTTCTCGTCCCTGATCGATTCCCAGTTCTGATAGAAGGTCAGAAACGTCAGCAGTTCTGTTTCTACTCAGAAGGTGCACGCACGTTTCCAAACCCAGTCGAGCAGAACATGAGCCAAGTCAGAGTGACCCCTTCACAAAGTCGGACGCTAACAAAGCGGACCTGCTTAAAGAGCCAGGCCCATTAAACGAACACAGAGAATCCGATCAGTGCCTACCTCAGACACAGACCTGCTCCAATGCATTTCTGAATTCACATCATTAGATAAATACAGCACTGGGAACACCTCACCAGACCTAACACCAGGTCCAAAACTTTACAGCCAACACAATATTGTGCATTTCCATACACTTAGTAAACTGTTCTTAATCAGATTTCTGCAGCCAGTTGATTATTCGAGGGCTCATGTAAACAGCATACTCCGATTGCCCTGTAGGAAAATGTAATCGGTCTGTGACACATATTCTGAAGTTCTCTCACTGTTCTCTATCTGAAAATTCATTGGGTGCCACGAGCTACACCACGGACGTGTGTCCAGCAGCTCGGCTGTAATGGAGCACTGTGTCCAGGAACAGATGCTGGTTTGAAAAAAGCTCGTCTCTGTCCCAACAGCAGTGTACAGAAAGCTGTGAGAAGAGCAGCACTGTGTAGTATTTGAAATCATAAGAAAATAAGATCCATATTTGCAGTTAAAGTGGCTCCATATTTACAGATAAGCCGCAGCAGGAACTTTATGTCATGATTTCTGTGATATCATTGGCTGTTGCAAAGCAGAAATCAGATAATCACCTGACTCATGTAAACTCAGAGTATTCCCCATTATCTGATTTTTCAAGTGCATGCAACCAGGATCAGATTACTCTGTTTTTATTCAGTTATCTGATTATTAAATGCATGTAAACGCACTCCATGTGGCCCTTGTCAAAGTGGCTCCAATCTGTAAGCTCACCAACTTCAAGACTGTGTGTAAATCCCTCCAGTTTTGGACTGTGCAGTGGTTGCACTGTGGAATGACAGAGCACCATTCACCATATCTTTGGTAGTGGGAGAGTTTTCATGAGTGAAAGCCATCATATCTTCACAGCAGTGTTTTAGAGTCTGCTGTTACTGCTGCAAAAGGGAACACTTTCAGCATTAACACCCTTAATCTGAGGAGAAATACTGGAGGAACAGGAATATTATATACATTGTGTTAATACTTGTTTCCAGTCACACAACAAAAAAATACATTTCAAGCAACAAGGGCTCTACTTTAGGCTTTTTTTCCCCTCTAACTTGCAAACAATGTCATTATTATATCTCTCTGGATCATTTCATCGGACTGGCTCCCACACAGAAGATGGTGGGTGGCTTCATAATCAATGGAGGTTCCCATGAGGTGCGGCGCAAACCAGAGACGCCACTAATTACAGCCTGATCTCACGCCATTTCTCTTCTGCCATAATCAGCATCTCCATGTGCTAACAAAATGATGTTATTTATATGCAAATATATATCCTGCGCCCCTGTGCCATGAAGGTCCTGGCGCATGGTGCTAACTGCATTCCTAAAATCAGCACAGACTTCTCAAACTGTGATGATTTGTTAAGTAGTTTCAGACATGTTTATGTGGTTGAATGTTAAAGATGAAAAGTCCAATGGACATTTTGTTATTAAGCAAACCATCTGGACCTAGAAGAAATGTATCCATAATGTTGTAACAGCAGCAAAGTCACTGCGGTGCTTTTTGTAGGTGTGACTCAAAGACGCAGACGCTGGGTGACATTCGGAATAAATGGTTTAGCTCAATTCAACACAGGAGCTTGACAGACCCAGTCAACTGACATTTGATGTGAAATAAAGCCTTACAGGGTGTTGTTTAAATATATCTTTTCATATGTATATCTTGGTCGGCATGGTGGTGCAGCAGGTTAGTGTCGTAGTCACACAGCTCCAGGGACCTGGAGGTTGTGGGTTTGAATCCCGCTCCTGGTGACTGTCTGTGAGGAGTGTGGTGTGTTCTCCCTGTGTCTGTGTGGGTTTCCTCCTGGTGACTGTCTGTGAGGAGTGTGGTGTGTTCACCCTGTGTCCGCGTGGGTTTCCTCCGGGTGACTGTCTGTGAGGAGTGTGGTGTGTTCTCCCTGTGTCCGCGTGGGTTTCCTCCGGGTGGCTGTCTGTGAGGAGTCAGGTGTGTTCTCCCTGTGTCCGCGTGGGTTTCCTCCGGGTGACTGTCTGTGAGGTGTGTTCTCCCTGTGTCCGTGTGGGTTTCCTCTGGGTGACTGTCTGTGAGGAGTGGGGTGTGTTCTCCCTGTGTCTGCGTGGGTTTCCTCTGGGTGACTGTCTGTGAGGAGTGTGGTGTGTTCTCTCTGTGTCCGCGTGGGTTTCCTCCAGGTGACTGTCTGTGAGGAGTGTGTTGTGTTCTCCCAGTGTCTGCGTGGGTTTCCTCTGGGTGACTATCTGTGAGGAGTGAGGTGTGTTCTCCCTGTGTCCGCGTGGGTTTCCTCTGGGTGACTGTCTGTGAGGAGTGTGGTGTGTTCTCTCTGTGTCCGCGTGGGTTTCCTCCAGGTGACTGTCTGTGAGGAGTGTGTTGTGTTCTCCCTGTGTCTGCGTGGGTTTCCTCTGGGTGACTATCTGTGAGGAGTGAGGTGTGTTCTCCCTGTGTCCGCGTGGGTTTCCTCTGGGTGACTGTCTGTGAGGAGTGAGGTGTGTTCTCCCTGTGTCCGCGTGGGTTTCCTCTGGGTGACTGTCTGTGAGGAGTGTGGTGTGTTCTCCCTGTGTCCGCGTGGGTTTCCTCCAGGTGACTCTCTGTGGGGAGTGTGTTGTGTTCTCCCTGTGTCTGCATGGGTTTCCTCTGGATGCTCCGGTTTCCTCCCAAAGTCCAAAAACACACGTTGGTAGGTGGATTGGTGACTCAAAATGCTCCGTAGGTGTGAGTGTGTGCGTGAATGTGTGAGTGTGTGTTGCCCTGTGAAGGATTGGCGCCCCCTCCAGGGTGTATTCCCGCCTTGCGCCCAATGATTCCAGGTAGGCTCTGGGCCCACCGCGACCCTAAACTGGACAAGCGCTTTCAGACAATGAATGAATATGTTTATCTTTTCGGTGTTGAAAAGCCTTAGGCTGTGTCATTTGCTGTGTGACCTGTTACTTTAAGTTGATTTATTATTTTGTCCCTCTCCAAAGAAAACATGCATCACCATTTTTGTTGATATTTAATTGACTACGTCATTTGAACACAGCAGCTGAGCTTCACACTTTGTAAACATTTCGTCATGAATGGACCAATAGAAATGCTCCAGAATTATTTGAAATCTTTTTTTTTTACACTGACTTCCATTTGAAGTTAAGAAGGTTTAATTAATTCTCCTGTAAAGTTATTTTTGGAGATACGTGTTTTTCTTTGAATAACGACACACTTACACAGGTCAAACAGATGCTTTTGGCACTTTTAGAGCCAATCTGTCTCTTTCTTCTGGTTGGCTCTAGACCAGTCAGAACACGAGGAGATGTCCTTTCTTTAAAAACTTTCTGAAAAGGAGCTTGAGTTGGGGAGGAGGAGAGTGTGTTTCAGAACAGACAATGGCCTGTTAAGTGAGGATGGGGACACCCTCAGCCTTGAGACACTCACCTCTCACCTTTAGGAAAGCCACCTGATCGATTTCAGACTCAGATCATGATGTATTTCATTGTTCAAATGTTCATTTCTTTTATTCAGTAGTTTACTTTTATTCGTTTATTTGTTAGAGTTTTGTTCTGCATCCTTAAACTGCCCTAGATATGTTGAATATGTAACTTGTAAATGCACATATAAAAAGAAATGAGGATAGATTTATTTTGTACACAAAACCCACACAAAATTCAGACTCTAGGAGAAACTGGAGAAAATAAAATCAAATACAACAGAAAGCATGGACACTTTAATGAATTCATGATTACTACAACAAGGTGCACACACTCCTTCTCTTTCAGAATTCTCCACACACAGAGAGAGAGAGAGAGAGAGAGAGAGAGAGAGAGAGAGAGAGAGAGAGAGAGAGAGAGAGAGAGAAGCTCATAACTAACTGGTGAGCTTAATTTTATGATTGCCCTAGGCCACTCTGCATCACTCCGCTGATACTCCATGCTGTAGAAACAAACACACAGCCAAGCTGGGCCATTTAAAAACCCGCTAACAGACACTCGTTTTGCATACTTCAAAGGAGTGTGAAAAAAAATAGTACATCTAAAAACTGTCGCCTGTGGCAATAAACACCAAATGCCAACACCAGCCGAGCATCACCAAGAGCAAGCTTTTCAGTATGAATTAAAAATCCTCCCCAAATAAGAGCATGTCCAGTGAGAGGCCCAGCTCTCATCCAGTAAAACCCACTCCAGCTGCCAGACTCGGTCAGACAAAGCAGGCTTCACCACCACCAACCCCCCACCGCCCGCCTCCTCTATGACAACAGCGAAAGAAACTAAACCTCATTTTATCTCCTGAAAGAGTTATCCATCATCAAGACTATATATGGAAAGAGGTTAGGTTTGGATGTGGTGGACAAGAGTGAAACAATAGAGAGAGAGAGAGAGAGAGAGAGAGAGAGAGAGAGACAGATGATAGGAAGATTTCGATGGATGATGGGGAAATGTCATAATGATCCTCTCTGCAAGAGGAGAGCCTCTGGGAATCAACAATTTCAGGGTCATTCACAAGACATCAAAGATTCTTTGACATTCCCTTTTGAAGATGGGAGAAAAAAAAACAGCAGAATCTCTCAGAAATATAAATCCCCAAATGGTTTGCAGATTGGACGTACATTCATTCATTCATTCATTATCTGTAAGCGCTTATCCAGTTCAGGGTCACGGTGGGTTCAGAGCCTACCTGGAATCATTGGGCACAAGGCGGGAATACACCCTGGAGGGGGCGCCAGTCCTTCACAGGGCAACACAGACACACACACACATTCACTTACACACTCACACCTACGGACACTTTTGAGTCGCCAATCCACCCACCAACGTGTGTTTTTGGACTGTGGGAGGAAACCGGAGCACCCGGAGGAAACCCATGCAGACACAGGGAGAACACACCACACTCCTCACAGACAGTCACCCGGAGGAAACCCATGCAGACACAGGGAGAACACACCACACTCCTCACAGACAGTCACCCGGAGGAAACCCACGCAGACACAGAGAGAACACACCACACTCCTCACAGACAGTCACCCAGAGGAAACCCACGCAGACACAGAGAGAACACACCACACTCCTCACAGACAGTCACCCGGAGGAAACCCACGCAGACACAGGGAGAACACACCACACTCCTCACAGACAGTCACCCAGAGGAAACCCACGCAGACACAGAGAGAACACACCACACTCCTCACAGACAGTCACCCAGAGGAAACCCACGCAGACACAGAGAGAACACACCACACTCCTCACAGACAGTCACCCAGAGGAAACCCACACAGGCACAGGGAGAACACACCACACTCCTCACAGACAGTCACCCAGAGGAAACCCACACAGACACAGGGAGAACACACCACACTCCTCACAGACAGTCACCCAGAGGAAACCCACGCAGACACAGGGAGAACACACCACACTCCTCACAGTCACCCAGAGGAAATCCACGCAGACAAGGGGAGAACACAGATTGGACGTGCAGCTTTAAGGAAAACAGTACACAACTTTAATGCACAGTGGAGCTTCTTTAACTCGTTGGATTTTTTTTCAAACCATATATCAGTCTGAGAATCTGCATCACGTTCTTAACAGAAAGGGCTCTAAGGGATATTCAGAAAGGGGCATTTGTGTTTGTTACAGCAGCGAAAAACCTGTTTGCTTCTCTATAGAACCTTTTACAACCACTTGTGTAGCATATGGAAGGACCAAACTTTACTACTGAATTTTGAACATTTTTATGTTGCATTTATAAAACACTGACGATCCTGTAACGGTGTGGTCAGAGGTGGTAAAAGGGTCAGTTGATATTGACCATAGTATTAGGTTAAATGCACTTCCTTGTGCTTTCTAAAAAAAATACAGAAAAAACATCGACTGAAGCATGTTTTTAATTATTTTATCAGTTAATTGTTTTATTGCATTGTCAGATTATTTGATTTGTTTTAGGCCTCATTTCCATAACGACATGCATTGGTTCTCAAAATAAAGAAATCTGGTTTTATATGTGTGTGTGTGTGTGTGTGTGTGCACAGAAGTAAGAGCCCAGTCTTGGGAAAGTGTGCACTGGCACCATATGTCATGCAACGCGACAGCTGCAGCACTAAGCACAAAGTCACCATTGAGGCCATGGAGCATCAGCATGAACTTCAGCTATTGTTCCCCAGCCGTGTGTCCACCGTCTGCTGCTCTGAGTTATGTGTGTTTACGGATTCCTATTAAACTTTCATTGCAATACTGAAATATATCCTGATTTGTTTTTCTTCTCTGAATCAGCAGTGTTTATAATGAGGTAAAAGAACTGTACACACAACACAACCCTCCAAAAATGACACAGTAACTTGCTAACTCCTGATGAGGCGCTGCATTGAATGATCACGACAATTAATGAGGAATTCCCCCAAATGGTCGAAAATGTCTGCATATTTGAGTAAATTAAATATAAACAATGTCTTTAGGATTCAGACAACTGAAGTGGTTAACAGCTCTGAGAGCCCCCCACAGGCAACAATCACACAAAATATTCACAAATATAGAAATTTTGCAATAGATTTTAGATTTAATTTTAAATATTCATCCATTTTTTTCCCAGATTTACATTTCACATAAATGCCCACTAACACATGAAGTTCATTTTGAGGCTATATTTATTTTGTAGAAATGACCAATGGTTCCTGTCTCCACCCCTGTGAAGTAATCTGAATGAACCATTGAAGTTCTCATGGACTACTAACTATCATCACCAGTAGATTGACCAGAGGAGGATGGGTCACCCCTTGTGAGCCTTGGTTCCTCCCAAGGTTTCTTCCTCAGCTGGGGGAGTTTTTCCTTGCCACTGTCGCCCCTGGCTTGCTCACTTGAGGGTTTTACATTTGTCTTTACATTTCATGTCAAATCTTGTCTTACTGGAATTCTGTGAAGCTGCCTTGTGACAACATCAGTTGTGAAAAGCGCTATATAAATAAATTTGATTTGATTTGATTTGATTTCAAATTAAACCACTTTTAAATTGCGTGTTTACAATGGAGTTAACCAGATTTTTGGTGGAAGAGAGATATGTATTGCTTTATCAATAGAACCAGATATTACACCTGTTCAGGAAGAGTGTAAACACGGACCGGCACTCTGTTTACCCAATGTTCAATGTTATTTCTTCTTTTAATTTTAAAAACAAAAACATCACTCAATCTGCACAAAGAACCTCTTCTGTAACAACATTGGCATGTGATTATGAACTAGATGATATCACACGTGTTGGACTCCAGGCTGTAAAGGTTTGTAAACATTGTTCCATGTAAATTCCAAAAATACATTTAGTGTAATCACATAAAATAGGTTTTACAAAATACACTTGAAGATACCCCTGCTCTGATCATTCAGTTAACCCCCTAAAACCTCATCTACAATCATCACACTGCAGAAGTTTCCAAGAAAACAGATCTAATGTCTTAAGAGACAGATCTTAAGAGATGTCTTAAGAGACTTCATTCTGTAGCCACTCCCCTGCAGCTAGAAAGCCCTGCCCTGATTGGTTCCTCAGGTTTATGACTAAAGAAACCCTGATTGTTTGAATCCGCACGTTAGAGGCTGTATTTGAACGCTGCAGATTCAAAGCTGGATGGGGTTGATTTCTTATTTTTCAGTTCTTAGTGATGTAAACGTAAACACATGGGATTTACAGCGCAAACTACAGCACCACATCAAGAACCTGGCTGTATTTTATTTACTCGTTTGCAACCAAGGTTTTACATCCTAAAATCTGAATTGCAACAAATAACTGTAGAAAATACCTGGTTTATAATAATATTATGAGTTCCAGGACTTTACACCTGTTCAGAACCGTATATTAGTACAGCCTGGGTTCCATAATATACCAGAGATAGAGTTATATGCATGTGAGAGAGAGAGGGAGAGGGAGAGAGAGAGAGAGAGAGAGAGAGACACACGAGTTAAACATGTGCATCCACACACTGAGGCTCACCTCGCCGCCGTGTCCGTCGAAGACGCCGAATATGGCCGGGTGGCTGTTGTTGAGCGGGTCTGAGAGCACCTCGAAGCGGTCCTCCATGCGCTCTCTGCGGCCCTGGATGGCGTACACGGCCGCGCTGTGGCTCTTAAAGTCCCAGGAGCGGGAGAACTGCGCGTCCTGCACGTCCAGGGCCGCCAGCTTGTCGTTCTGCATCATCTCTGCCACTTTCCCCTTCACCATCTTCACGGCGTCGCGGCTCGACTTGACGATGGTCTTCACCTCGTCCGTGTGGAAGAAGTAGCTCCAGAGAGCCAGGCTGATGCACAGCAGGAACAGCGTCTCCGGCCTCAGCAAGAAATAGCGCATGATCCGGCCCAGTAGAGACAGCAGCGTCATGGTATCTGCGAGCATTTATAGCCGCGCGAACACCGATACACGCACTAAAGTCCCCCTCAGACCTCCAGGACCACCACCGCCGCGGACCTGCTGCTGCTGCTGCTGCGGCTGCGGTTTCTAGTTCTAGTGCCCGTAGACGCCTCGGTCCATCCTCGTTGTAAACATAGAACCAGCAGTGAACCAGAAAATACCCGACTTCCACAACATTCAACGCCGTGTGTGTTCAGTAGCCTACAAGAAAACACACACACACAGCCCTCTCAACACCACTACCGCTCTGGTTCTGCTTTAAACCCACGTCTCAGTCCATCCTCGGTTCTAAAATAGAGAAGCTGCCACGCCGAACTCATACAAACCAAGACTATTTTCAAAACATTACACGCGTGTGACAGTTCCTCTCCCGGCCATATCAGCAGCCCCTGCCTCCCGCGCGCTCGCTGTGTGAAGAAGGAGCTGCAGAGAGCTGGAGGAAAGAAGAGCTCTCTCTCTCTCTCTCTCTCTCTCTCTCTCTCTCTCTCTCTCACACACACACACACACACACACACACACACACACACACACAAAGCAGGCAGGAAAAACCCTCCTCTGGTTTACAACAGTGACACACACCGTCCTGAACATGTGAGCACACTTCACTTCTTCACTTCATTTCA
Source organism: Hoplias malabaricus (assembly GCF_029633855.1). NCBI lineage: Eukaryota > Metazoa > Chordata > Actinopteri > Characiformes > Erythrinidae > Hoplias > Hoplias malabaricus. The sequence goes on from NC_089818.1 coordinate 8,217,135, forward strand.
CTGCACTTCACTAGGGCACCCCTAAGTGGCTCTTGACCGTGAAGAAAGCGCAGTCAGCTAAAATATTTTCCCATGTCACAAGCAAAAATATGCATTTTTCAAAGAAAATCCCACACAGCAGTCAGAGCATTGGTGACAGGTATCACTGAATTCTACTAGTATTTCCTTCAGGTTACTGAGGTATAATTACAAATCCACCTCAGCAACACAGACACACACATTCACTCACACCTACGGACACTTTTGAGTCGCCAATCCACCTACCAACGTATGTTTTTGGACTGTGGGAGGAAACCGGAGCACCCGGAGGAAACCCACGCAGACACAGGGAGAACACACCACACTCCTCACAGACAGTCACCCGGAGGAAACCCACGCAGACACAGGGAGAACACACCACACTCCTCACAGACAGTCATCCGGAGGAAACCCATGGAGACACAGGGAGAACACACCACACTCCTCACAGACAGTCACCCGGAGCGGGAATGGAACCCACAACCTCCAGGCCCCTGGATTTGTGTGACTGCGACACTACCTGCTGTGCCACCGTGCCCCCCAAAGTATTTCATAATGAATAAATTTATTTGTTTGTTAATGGCACAACCGTCCCAGCATCAACCAAATCTATGCTAATCGCTAATCAGTACTATACCAGTCACTCAGGGTGCTAGTTATCAGTTAGCATTCTCGTTCAAGTGAGTTGCCAGATAACAAAATCATTCAGGCCTTTGTCTGGGCAATTTCACAGATGCCACATGAGGTCCACATAAACACCAAACTAGGGCCACATGTCACCAGAACTCCATCAATGGGACAATTTAGCTTCACAGTTTGCCACAGCCAGCACAGCAATATTTTTACTAGCAGTGGGTCAGATCTGTTCTGTGTCATATGAGCTAAAAGAGAAATTTAATAAATGGGCCACATTTATTGAACAACTGGTTCACATGCAGATTGCCAGTGCTTACAGTGGGCCAGGAATTTTGCATCTTTGCCAGAAGTGGCCCAGAAGTGCTCCTTGAGTCTTAGAGAAAGCTTGTGCTTGCCTTTACTGTCCTAGTTTGGTAGCACAGTGTTATATGAAATTTTAGGAAAATATGTACGTAGGAGTCATATTGGACACAATAGAAGTTGTGGCAGAAAAACGGACGCTTAAAAAACTGCTGGCCATTATGGACAATACTTCACACCTCTTGCTCACTACAGTGGGCAAACAGTTCAGTGGAAGACTGATAAGCACTGTTTCTTCCCACTGCAATAAGACTTTACAATGAGTCTCCTTACTGCAGGGACACGACTGATTTCCTGCTGTCTGAACTGTGCTGAAGTACACCATAGAGCTGTGGTATATCGTATCCTGTGAAATAATATTGCAAAAGGTGTTTAAACTATAAAAAAATAATAATAAATATTGCAGTTATCATGATATTCTGACTTGTTTACGTAATGATATCATGCAGTTACACGTAATATGGTGTACATTCATTACGTGAGTCATTTAAAAATTTTGCTTCCAAACTCAAGTGACTTCAATCACATGGAGGTGGTTTGGATGTAAAATTTAAATATTCTAAATATTTTTATACAATGTCAGACTCTTGGTAAGTTACGGTTGTTTACAAAATAAGCAAATGTTTACATGTTTACTTGTTTCTTCTGAAATTTTGAAATTGTTAAATTTGTACTATTATATAAATTATAATATAATATAATTTAAGTAAGAAATTAAATATATAATCGATTTAATATAATTAATATTAATATAACATTAATTTTGCTGCAATACTGTGTTCTTGAAATTAATAAAATTATTTTCATTGTTTTTTCATATCGCCAAGAATATCGATATAGCCAAAATAACCTGAAACACCATTATATTATTTTAGGGGCATATTGCCCACCGCTAGTACACCAAACTGTCACATATCCTGTCTTTACTGTCATTTGTGCTTTCAGGATGCACTCATTGTTACTATTATTTTTATTGGGCCACTTTATTCTGCTCTCTAGGCTTTTGTCCCTGTGGTTCTTGTTTATGCTGCTCTTATTTATGTCATGTGCATTGTCATTAATGTATAATTAAGTGTTTAAGGAATACCTGCTAATTCTGCTCTTATATGTGCCATACACCGATCTCATATGTATATAGACACTCCACATTTTTTTAATAATTTATTTTATTTGTTTTAATACATTAATTAATTGCTGGCAGATACTCTGCTAAACACACACACACACACACACACACACACACAGAGAGAGAGAGAGAGAGAGAGAGAGAGAGAGAGAGAGAGAGAGAGAGAGAGAGACGTTATAAAATAATGACCATAGAATTTTGAATTCTGGTAAAAGATATATGCGCTACAAAATAGTACATAGTGTAGCATGTCAAATAACATTAAATATCAGTTTTAGGACTGGATGTAATTTTAAAATGAACAAAAAAATAAGTAATGATATTGTGTTTTTCAAAAAATCTTTAGGCTTTATAATTCAAATATATTTAATGCCGTTAGGATTTAGAAGCATAAACAATAATAATAAATATGTTTTTAAAAGAGTACGGGTCGGTTACTCCTGTCGGGGACTTTTACTTTGGAAACTGAGTTACGTCAAACTGTCTCTGAATACATCACCAGCAGCAGGAACGCACGTGCGGAGGGAACTTTATTCACTTTGCAGATAAAATTGTATTTTATTTTCGTATAAATTTACAATCCGCCGGTGAGGATGTGTACAACTACACTTTAACTCTAACAGCACTCGGACACAGCCGTTTACCTCAGCTCCAGCCACAAGGAACTACACGAAAGTGAGTATGTTGCTAGCTGGTTAGCATCATTTCGAGACTCGGGTTATATAAATGTATTATATAAATGTAAAGCCGTAATACACACACTGAAATATTCTACACCCATTGTCCAGTCTCTCAGCTCCATTGACAAAACAGGGGCACTGTGTTTTTCTACAATTACAGTCTGTAGTCCATCTGTAGCTCTGCATACTTTGTTTGCCCCGTTCTGCCTTTTCTTCAATGGAAATGGTGGAGGATCATTCTCAATGCCACACTGACGTGGTGGTGGTTCTGTGTGTTTGTGTGTGTTGTGCTGGTGTAGAGTGGATCAGATACATCAGAGCTGCTGGAGTTTTTAAACCCTGTGTCCACTCACTGTCCACTCTGTTAGACACTCCTCCCTCGTTGGTCCACCTTGTGTATGTACAGTCAGAGACAGTGGCTCATCTGTCGCCGCACAGTTGGTGTTGGTCATCCCCTAGTTCTTCATCAGTGACACAGGACGATGAATGCATAGTTTCAATGGTGGACTATTCCACTATTGAGTGGAGAATTTGAGTAAGAAGCCAGCAAATTAGAAGCCAACTGCAAAAAAGAAAAATCTGTTGTTAAACCTCATTTTCTATTCTTTGCCTACAGACATGGAATATATGCAAGCTCCAGCCACGAGCAGCCAAGGGAATATGTGAGTATATCTACCCAGAGACACTGTTAATATCATGATGCACAATAAATATCGCTATATGTCGACTTTCATAGGTTTCTGTCGGTTAGGAGTGATAAAAAATGAATCAGTTACAGCATGAGGGTGTGTTACTAAAACAGTATTTTGTTGTCAAGTTGTCAAACCCTTTTCCATATAGACAACATATTTCATTAAACATTCCCAGTAATAAACCATAGTTTTGTTTCCATTGGATGCAGTAGGGCTGGTTTCTGTAGCGCTGTATTTAATACTAATACAACAGTCAGTTCATTTTGATATCATTCTGGATATTGGGTTATGCCTTATTATAATAATATGTATTATTATATTATTGGTTCTAAACCAGTTTAGAGTCCTTACTGTTCCTGTTAGTTTAGCTTTTGAGGATTGGATGCAATTTTGTTTCTCAAAAAATACAAATAAATAAAATATTAAATATTAACTGTATTCCTAGAACATCTGTTACCTGTACGTCCAGACCATTTCACCCCGACTGCCCAGTGACTGAGTGCTGTCCTGTTGTTTTCAACCAGCCTAAAAGAGCACATGTCACACCCTATTAGTTGAGCTGCATTGGCTACCCTTAGCTGCTCACATCAAATTTAAGTCACTAATGATGGCCTTCAGAGTATTCACTGGTTCTGCTCCCATCTTCCTCAATAGACTCTTAAAACCATACGTTAGCGCCCGCCCTCTCCGTTCCTCAGAGGAGCGCCAACTAACACGACCAACCCCCCGTACAGGTCAGTCGAGGCTATTCTCATCTCTGGTACCACGCTGGTGGAACGAGCTTCCAAGCACCATCAGAGCAACAGGAACCCTCTCTGCATTCAAGAAATCATTGAAAACCCAGCTCTTCCGAGAGTATCTCTTGCACTGAATGTCTTTCTTAAATGCACTTATTACTTCCTGCGTATTGCACTCAGTGTAAGGTATTTTGTATAATTCGTGCTGTAGTTCGAATGTTAGATCCTCTTTTGTAAGTCCCTTTGGATAAAAGCGTCTGCCAAATGAATATATGTAAATGTTTATAGAGATTACACATTCATTAATCTTTCCTTTTATTCTGTAGCCTTTGCTGCACGTGTGGTGTCCCCATTCCTCCAAATCCCGCAAACATGTGTGTCTCCTGTTTGAGGACCCAGGTTGACATCTCGGATGGAATCCCAAAGCAAGTGTCTGTGCATTTCTGCAAGCAGTGTGAACGGTACAAAATTCATGTTGTTATCTTTAGTGAAGGCCCGTTGTAAGAGCAGGTTTTAATGAAAGTGGAGTTTGATTAAGTTGCTGGAGGCATTCGCCACTGATGTTCACATTTTATCCCAATTCGTTTATTGCTTGTTTAGAAAGGTGAAAATGTAATGCATGCGAGCCAGGTACGACTTGTTTCAGAGTGATTCAGCTAATACATTTTTTCCACTACAAGAAAGTAGCCCTAGAGCATGTTTTAAATAGTGACAAATTGCATGTGGGAGTAGAGACTTGCTGAGAATTTTAATGGAAAGACTAATGTCATCTAGAAGTGACATTTTAGTCTGTAGTAGGTTCAGTGATATGTGAGTGATTCAGCTTCTTTGCCTGACCAATAGCCTCCTTCATTTTTCCTATAGGTACCTGCAGCCCCCAGGCACCTGGGTGCAGTGTGCGCTAGAGTCCAGGGAGCTGCTCACTCTCTGTCTAAAGAAACTTAAGAGCTCAATGAGTAAGGTAAGGAACTCATGGCAGCTTTTACTTGGCTCGGCTCTTTTGCTTTTTCCATTGGCCAAATCTGGTACCTTGTCCCTGGAACGCTCGCTCCTGCTAAGTGAGCCAAATAGGGACTAAACCATGATGTGTAACATTACAGTACGATGATTGGCCGCAGAGACGTGGTGAAATGCAGACCTCCAGCACAAACTAGCCATTTGTAAAAGCTCCCAGCTAAAGCAGAAATCACATGTTATTCGTCTCTCAACAGCAGCTCGTAAAATTACACCGTGGTGTTTTGAAGAGGTTTAAATGATCCTTGAATTGGTGGCTGACGAAAAAATCCAGCGAGAGCCGGACATGCTGGAGAACTGGGGCACGGAGCCATTTTCAATCCAAAAACAAAAGCGACATGTGAATACACAACGAGTACAGAACGCTACTGCTGACGTTGTTGTGGTTTTCAAAGCATTGTGGATCCTGTTAGAGACGGGGTTTTGCAACAAACCAGCTACATTTTGTGGGAGAGCTGTAGTAGTGGAAAAGCAACCAGGATAAAGTACGCCAAGCCGATGCAGTACACTGGAAAAGCGCTATAAACCGTTCCTAATACATTTCTTCTTATTCCAACTAGGTCCGGCTCATAGATGCAGGATTCGTATGGACAGAGCCACACTCTAAAAGAATCAAGTTGAAGCTAACCATTCAGAAAGAGGTGATCTACCTGGTTGTTAGCTTTAATTTGCTTAATGTTTTATTAATTTTAAGTAATTGTGTGTGTATTGTATTGAATCTAATATTCTGTCAAATTCAAAATTCTTTTTCTATTAATTATGAACGCTAAAGTCACTGTGATTCCTTTATTGAGAACTTATCTGTTTTATAATTCTTCTTATTTAAGTTATTATTTTATTATAACATCCTACAGCTTAAAGGATTAACTAATATTTAAGTCATTTTTAAATCATATTCAGAAAGGGGTAGTGTAGGATTTGCAGTGTTTGAGTCTCGTGGCTCAGTGAAGTCACCGTCTGGTCGCTGTGCAGGTCTTGAATGGCGCGATCCTACAGCAGATCTTTGTGGTGGAGTTTGTTGTACAGTCTCAGATGTGTGATGACTGCCATCGAGTCGAAGCCAAAGACTACTGGAAGGCAGTGGTGCAAGTCAGACAGAAGGTAAAGAGGATTTTCACTTTTGTTTGAGCTCTAAAGTTATGTTTTCTGTTGTTATAAGGTGTGCACTGTAATGTAAGTGTGTGTGTGTTTGTTTGTTTTTTGCCAGAGGCATGTATGCTGCCTGCCACGTTTAAACAATGCAGCTCAGTAGCACAATTTCCTAGCACAGTCGTTTCCTTTGGGTATATTAAATGTGTTAATGTAGATTAGTAAACCCCACAACATGGGAATTATTTACTTAGCTGACTTTTTAATTAAAAGGGCCATTAAAGCAGCAATGTTTTAAAAAGGGGTTGGTTAAAAAAGATGCATTTATTCTCAGTGATTGCTGCACTTTTTAAAAAATCACTTTAAATTTGTGTAATACCTGCATTTGTTTGTTTTGTGTGTGTGTGTGTGTGTAGACCGTTCACAAGAAGACCTTTTACTACTTAGAACAGCTGATTTTGAAACACAAGGTTCACCAGAACACACTTCGCATCAAGGAGATCCATGGTACGTTTCTGTTATTCCACCCCCTTATTCCTTTCAATGCTACGTATTAAGGATGGACCAGCCTCCTTTAAAAGTGATACCTCTGGAAGAAATGTCATTCATCAGTGCGATGGATAAGAACAAACACGGTTGGTCACAGTGTGTTTGCCTGAATTGTCCTTTTATGACCAGTTCTACATTCCACGCCTCCTGTACTGTACCGCAGCTCTTTCTTGCAATATTTGGAGCAGTGTAAATATGTCAGAAATGTGAGCTACAATACCGATAGCTTTTATACCTATACAACACCTGTTTGGTATTGATCTGCATAGGACCACAGACCCTATCCTTGTTAAGAGGCTCGGCATGATATCATTTATAGCAAAGTCCTTCAACTTTAAATCTGTTCAGAAAAATCTTGATTGAAACGTTGCAACTGGAACAATCCGTGCCGGGACTGTATGCTGATATTATGTATTTGTGACCCTCATTTGTTTATTCGTTTCGTCTATTTGCTTGTATGTTTATTTGTTCTTAATTCTTTGAGTTGTTAAAAGTTGGAAATGATAAATGAAAAGTAATGTCAGCTACAAATCTCTATTCTGATAACCAAGAGGCTGATTGGTCTGATTGGAGAGACTGGAGATAGTGGTCTGACAGTAGATTTGAAGCTCTGAACGCTTGACACGTGGTGAACATATTGGACGCCCCTCCATCTGGCCCATGTTACTGCAGAACATTCTGTACTCTGTTAGTCTGGAAGCTCAACAGTTGGCAGATTGAGTGAGTTACAGCTCTATTTTTAATAGCTTCCTTTTATTATACTCTTTTTCTTTTCTTTTATAGAGGGCATTGATTTTTACTATGGTTCCAAGCAGCATGCCCAGAAGATGGTGGATTTTCTACAGTGCACAGTCCCCTGCAGGTATGGAACGCAGAGAATTGGCCTTGTTTTGCAAGCTCTACCCATTCACGTTCACAAAAATGTGTCAGGAGCAGACAGTAAAAAATGAATTAGGGTTCACCTGATACAGTGGAGCTCTACTCCACATGTGCATTCCATCTGAATGTGGTTCTCTGTAATAAATCCTGCTTTTGAGTTGCTTTTTTTCCCCCCATTTTGGAACGCACATTTTTCTGCTGTGTTTTGTTGATTATGGAAGAAGCTAATGAATTAACTTTTATCTTTTATCTGAAGATCAAAGGCTTCCCAGCGCCTCATCTCTCATGATATTCACTCAAACACCTACAACTACAAAAGCACCTTCTCTGTGGAGATTGTGCCCGTCTGTAAGGTACGCACCATTACAAAACCTTATCAGCAGAGTTTTTACTGATTCTGGCTTCAAAGGCCAACATTCAGTCTTGCCATAATCTCAGGCAGGAAAGGAAATGCTTTAATTCTTGCCTGTGGTGATTTGGGGTGGGTTTAAAGGAGAACAGACAAGTTTCTATTCAAGCTGCTGAATTAAATTTAAGTGAATGAAAGAAATGCTGCCAAAAATGTGAATAGGGATAATTTTCTATTATAATTGTCAGCTTTTTACTCTGTGCATATGATATTCAATTCAGATGTTCTTTAAATTTTGTGTACATTAAATTACACAAAAAAGGTTTTGATGTCAACCAATGTAAGGCAATTGCTCACGTCCATCTCTTCTGTTCAGGACAATGTAGTGTGTCTGCCTCCTCGCCTGGCCCAGAGTTTAGGGAACATGGGTCAGATTTGTGTTTGTATCCATGTGACCAGCACTGTCCACCTCATCGACCCAAATACCTTACAGAGTGAGTACAGCTGCCATTCTCAATCATAATTGTGGTGTAAATATGTTCTATGAATAACAGATTCAATAAATCAATAAATTGATCATACTTCATTAATGCAGTTGTTTCCGCCTTGCAGTTGCAGAAGTGGATGCCAACACATACTGGCGCTACCCCTTCAACAGCCTCTGTGGTCCACGGCAGCTGGAGGAGTTCATCGTGATGGATACCGATATCATCAGAGACCAGAAATTAGGAGCTGGAGCTGGTCTGAGATCCAGTCGGGTGAGGACTGTTCAGACAAAATTACCAGCTTAATGAAAGGTGGAAGCATCTGTGTTAGAAGCCTCTGAGGTGAAATCAATATCTCCCAGTTGCTTTTGTGATTCATTGTGACTCATTTTGTGTATGTATTGACACTGAAAGCCGCTTTGGACAAATTGAAAATGGCAGATATCACTCTTGCCTAGTTTTACTGGGAAGGAAAATCAATGCTAACTGTAGCAAAGTTCTGCACCTTACTGTGTTTGCCTTGATGAAATGTAGCTGTCGGTATAGTCTTTCTTATTGTTTACAAAATACGTGTTGCTGTTTTCCAGTCCAGTACCGATGGCAATCTGTGTTTGTGTTATGCTCGTTTTAATAGCACACTTTGGCTGATGTGTGGGTTCAGAAGACCTCTGAGATGAACACGAGTCAGCAGTATCACTGCCGAACCTTCCTGGGACACCTGCTTAACATCGGAGACCTGGTGTTAGGGTATGAGCTCTGAAGGGAAATGATTTGTTAAAGAAGAAAAGAATTAATTGGTGCCGGTGTGTGGTGGAAATCTCTTTTTTTTTTTTTTTTAAATGTTGATAATTTGTTCTTGTATTCAAGCTACGACTTTGCCAATGCTAACATCAATGATGACTGTCTGAACAAGATGAATCCGCACCATGTTCCGGATGTGGTAAGAAGAGCTTCTAATTCAAGTCATGGTCTTGCATAATTAAATTGCTACTTGCTTGTTTGTAATGTGGTTTATATCTCTTGTGTCTGTTAAGCACTGATTGGTGGAGATTGATTCTGTAAATGATCTCTGTGTTTAGGTTTTGATTAAGAAGAGTTACGACAGGACGAGGAGGATGAAGCGCAGGATCTGGAAGCTGAAGGAGCTCGACAGAGACAGAGACGGCATGGACACAGATGATGAGAGGTAAGGAATTGTCAGGTTCGTGGTGAAAGACGTTGCCATCTACTGTGAAGCTCAGCTGGCAGAGCTTTGTTTTTAATACAGTTATTGTAATACAGTTCCATTGTATGTGACGTTGGATTGGTAACTTAAAATACATCTATGTTTCGGGTTGTAGAATGTATATAACATTTGCTGAACGTTATTTTAGGCAATATCAAGACTTCTTGGAGGATCTGGAAGAGGATGAGGCACTGAGGAAGAATGTCAACATATTCAGAGGTGAGAAGCCCATTATAACGTCAGAATGGCTCTAAAACCAGATCTGGACTATTTTAGTTTTACTCTTTGACCTCTGTTTACTTGATACTAAAGTGGATGTGCTCATTTGCCTTTCCAGATGCCTCTAAGATTCCCGTGGAGAGTGATACGGATGAAGAAGGCGCTCCACGAATTTCTCTAGCAGAGATGCTGGAGGATCTGAGTCTCAGTGACGCCACTGGAGGAGAGGGAGCAGACATGATGACAGAATAGTCCTCAGAGGAGAGGCATGAACAGCAGGCCGTCTTGACAAGATTAATCTCTTAAAATGGCTTCATTACTGGGTTTGATTTGATGGATTCCAGCCTGAGACTTCTGTCCAGCTCCTAGGGGAGCCCTGTGGTGGTTATTTCATTCTCTCTCTAATATACCTAATTCAAGCCATTAAACACTTAACCATTTGCTCAGTTAGATGTGAGAATGGAATAGTGCCAGGTTCCCTCAGGGGAGTTGTTCAGAAACTGTTCTTCTTTCTACAGAGAACAGGCAGGTTTCGTTTGTAGTTTTACTTCCTGTAACAACTTTATAAGATCTGTCACAAATTCAGGTTCAGTAACTTTAAAAGGTGAATCCTGTTGAAAACTGAAGTACTAGTTTCTGTCGGTAAAGGTCTGAATAAAGTGAGAATGGTGGGAGTGATGTTAAGTCCTTCAAAATAATAAAATAAAACAGAATCATGATTATTTCGTTTCATGTTTTTTTTTTTTTTTTTTTAAACATAGCAGTGAAGTTATTATTTATTTAGTATCACAATATTTTTCTGGAAAGACAAACCTATTTTTTTTTACTTACAAATCAATCAGGAGTAGCTCCGTCAGCTTCCGTGAGTAAAGTTTAAAAAAATACAAGCTTTCATAAAGTACTTCTGACTTTTCTCTTTTGCTGCACTTTTCCTGTGTTAGATTTGACAGTTTTAATGTGTATCTGAAATTTCATCACAGCACATTAATTTAAAGCATTCCATGCGTTAGGGAAAAATACACAATGTTAAAGAGCTTGTATAACACAAAACAGCTGATTAGATCTATAAGGGTTTAGCTTTCAGGGAAGATAACTATCTAAAACACAGTGAATGAGCACCAGATGTTATCAAGTATAATGTTTAAACTTAATGGAATATGGTGCTCAGTTAATAGTTTCTGTTGCTCACCAGGAATGTGTTTTCACTTCAAGGCCTCAAGGTTCAAATAAAGTGTTAAATAACATTCATTCATTCATTATCTGTAACACTTATCCAGTTCAGGGTCGCCAGAGCCTACCTGAAATCATTGGGCTCAAGGCAGGAATACACAGTCCTTCACAGGGCAACTCTGTGGGAGGAAACCCACACAGACACAGGGAGAGCACAACACACTCCTCACAGTCACCCGGAGGAAACCCACACAGACACAGGGAGAACACACCACACTCCTCACAGACAGTCACCCGGAGGAAACCCACGCAGACACAGAGAGAACTCACCACACTCCTCACAGACAGTCACCCGGAGGAAACCCACGCAGACACAGAGAGAACTCACCACACTCCTCACAGACAGTCACCCGGAGTGGGAATCGAACCCACTCCAGGTCCCTGGAGCGGTGTGACTGCGACACTACCTGCTGCGCCACTGTGCCGCCCCTGTTAAAGAACATCAGGATGTTATTATTAACATGGTAGATTATTATTATTCCTCATTAGAAGTTCTTGGTTAATGAAACCTAAAAACAAAAAGTAAAGATTTGAGGTTGCTTTTCTGTGCTAATCGGGTTTCAACTTGATGCCACATGATTCCAAAGTGATAAAACAATATTCTCTTTGAGATGACTTCTGGCTTGAGCTGACTCTTTAAATGAGCTCATGACACTAGAGCTGTCCAGCTAAACAAACAGTAGATGTTCACTCCTCAGTAGAAGTGGAGAACAGGAAAATTGGTTAGTTATCCTAGTTATCATTACTGAATATGCAAACCTTCTGCATGCTACTGAAGACCTCATGTTTCCCAGACCTTCCCAGCTTTACAAACACCAAGGTTGTGATTTCTGCATTTGAACACTGGTATGGTGTATCGTCAATCTACATAATTAGGCAATTAATCTTTGTTTCTTTACAGCATCTGAGTGTCTGAAGCTCCGCCCACAATCCGAGCAGAAATAGGGCTTCTCTCCAGTGTGAATACGCAGGTCATTAAAAGAGCAGTAATAAGGTTTCTGTCCTGTTTGAACACACTGATGTATTTGGAGGTTGGTCATCACAGTAAAGCCCACACTTCCCCCACTTTGAACGATGATACCATCTCTCTCCAGTGTGAATTCACTGGTGTGATTTGGTGTGGAAGTGATTAGACTAAAAGTCTTCCCACATTCAGTACAGTGTTAGGCCTCACTGGAGCCCCAGGAGGTGAGTCCTCAGAGTAAAGCTCTTCTCACACTCTGAGCAGGGTATGGACATTTTCTCTGGTGTGGACAAGCTGGTGGAGTTTGAAGCTGCTGTATCGGGAAAAACTTTTCCAACATTCCAAGCAGATGGGAATTCCTTCCTTTCATTTCCATCTACACTTCTGAGATGTGTTAACATGGCGAGAACTAGTGGACACTTTCTGGGCACCAGATTCCATATTCTCACATTTCATCTCTCCTATTTGAGCAGACAAGATTCCTCATGTCTGTCTAGTGGATGTCTCTGGAGGTGGGGAAGTGTGGAGATTAGAACTGCAGCAGGATATCACTTTTTTTCTGGAATGGAGAAACAGAACAAGACGTGAACAAGCTTGGAAGAAATGTATTTGTCAGTCATATAATTTGATATGCTGCAAAAGTACAAGATAAACACAGTCAGTAACAGAAATGGTTTCACTTTGTTTCAGTAAAACACTCTCTTATCATGTAAAAATAGGCCTAGACAATTCCTACAAAGCAATAAATATTATCAGGTGCGCTTAATGTGAGACTTGGATTCTAACTATCTGAATTAGAGCTATCTGAATTTCAGGGCGGCACGGTGGCGCAGCAGGTAAGTGTCGCAGTCACACAGCTCCAGGGACCTGGAGGTTGTGGGTTGTGTGTTCTCCCTGTGTCCGCGTGGGTTTCCTCCGGGTGACTGTCTGTGAGGAGTGAGGAGTGTGGTGTGTTCTCCCTGTGTCTGCGTGGGTTTCCTCCGGGTGCTCCGGTTTCCTCCCACAGTCCAAAAACACACGTTGGTAGGTGGATTGGTGACTCAAAAGTGCCCGTGTGTGTGTGTCTGTGTTGCCCTGTGAAGGACTGGCGCCCCCTCCAGGGTGTATTCCCGCCTTGCGTCCAATGATTCCAGGTAGGCTCTGGACCCACCGCGACCCTGAACTGGATAAGCAGTTACGGATAATGAATGAATGAATATCTGAATTTCAAGTAAATATATTGGTTTAATGTTAAGTGCAATAAAAAAATAAATAAGTAAAAAAAAAAAAAAAAAAATAAAAAAAATAAAAAAAATAAAAAAAATAGAAAATCCATGCCCAATTGTTGAATAGAGTGGTAAAAATTTGTGCAGCAGTGAAACTATTCTCTGGAGTGATAGGGCACTATTTAATACATTTGGAATAAATTACACTGTATCCAGAACTAAATTATCCATAATAAATAGCTGTCATAAGATCCTCTGAGCTATGTTCCAACATCTAATAGAATGCCTTCCGGGAAAAGGATAAGTACTTGAAGCAAAGAGAAAAGAAACTGCATTTTACAACCCTTCATTTCATAAGAAATATTAGATATGTGGTGTCAACAATTTATTGGCCAAACCATGTAAGTATACATTTACTCAGCGTCGTGTCTGTTAATAATAGGGTGACCAGACGTCCTCTTTTACTCGGACAAGTCCTCTTTTTAAGACTTAAAAAAATGCCTGGGCGGAATTTCACAAACGTCCGGGATTTTGTTTTTCTAGAGCTTACATAGAACTTCGAGAAGTTTCGTTCACAAACTAGTCCCGCCCTCCCCTACTCCGATTGGTTCGCTTGAGTGAGAAGGGGGCGTGGTGAAGTAGCCTAAAATCTTCTGATTGGACGGTCTGACTGTAGAGCTACCGTTATTGGTCGATAACCTTCTCTGTAAACATTTAATTGGTCAGTCTGCACGTCAGTAGTCCTTGTTTACGTCAGGCAGAGCTCATGTACCCACCCTCATCTCGAGCAGCTATGCCGAAAAGTAAATGTAAGTTCTCGGATGAGTTAAAAAAGAAATTCCCATGTTTTGTGTAGCAAATAAAGACCTAAAACCGCACATAGGTTCACCTAAGAATACAACGGCAGCGAGGGGCTTGACCTCATCAAAGTTTGTTAGAAAAAGCTATCTAAAGCTCCCCTAGACAAAGTTTAGATTACACACTAATTATAACCGCTCACTCTCCAGCAACTCTCGGCGCAGTGACATGTTCTGAATCCACATAAATCACGCCATACACCCTACTCCCTTTATAGTGCAGTATGCTTGATACAAACTCCAGGCTTTTGCACCGAAATCGTTCACTAGTTATCATTCACAGAATAGTGCGTGGGTTACGTGCTAAACATATCAGACAGTATTAGGGTGAAAGAACCTGTGTTTTCGTTCCTTCCTAGTGCACAATGTAGGGTGTAGGGAGCCATTTGAGATTCGCCCAACCCGTGTCTTCAGCGCCATATGTGACGTCACTGAAGCGTTTATGCGCCTGCGCCTACGTTTTAAGGAAGTTCCAATAAAAAAGTAGTATTCAGATGGGAATTGTTATGTCGTTCAATGCAGTTTTTCAACTCAATATAGCTTTGTCCCATCAATATTCGTTGTCCACTTCAGTTAGTCAAACAGAATTAATATTCAGGGCCTCCTTAGTTAAACAGAGGAAATTATTTAAAAGTGGAAGGGCTAAGAGAAAACATGATTGTACTCAGGGTTTGTTTAAATTCCATCAGATTAAACATCTCTCTGGGTCCATTGTTTTACAAACAAGATTAATTCATTAATGTAAGTTTCTGCCATGTGATTTCTTTTTAAACTTTTGAACTGATTTACAAAGCTGTGACAATAGTGAATACATCCAAAAATGTCTGGAGCTGTGTTTCATGGGACTTTAACAGCTTCTCTAGAGCTAAATTGGAGGGAACAATGGCAGGACCTGAAGGCGTGGTCCTCCTGTTGTTGCTGGAAATGTAACCAAATCTTAAAAGGCTTTTACTCAAATAAATAGACTAGTAGTCTAGATTGAAATGAGTGGAAATTTTAATAAGGGTCTGGCAGGGTACTGGACTAGAACGTATCTTTTACTTTGTGAATACCAGCTTTCAACAATTTGCAATCATTCTAATAATTTCTATATACAAACAAACAAAAATACATAAACTGCTTGTTTAGTTCTGTTTGTCTTCACTTGAAATTGTCCACTAGCAAAACACACGTGTAGAGAGAGAGAAAAAAAACAAATTGGCATAGTCCGTGCCCGTTTAATAAAAAAAAAAAGTCCTTTGGTTACCAAAAAAAAAAAAAAAAATAATAATAATAATATATATATATATAAATAAATGTACTTAAGTGATCCAAATCAATATACAGATAGGATGCTCTCTCTCCAGGGCTGGGTGAATCCAGGAGCCGGTGTTGTGCCGAATTCAGCACCCCCGCCGCGAGATGCATCCCCGGTATATTTAGTCCTAATGGAGGTTAATCGGCGTTTTATGACAAAACGGGCAAAATATCATGTTCATTTCCGTCAAAATAAAAATAAATCGCCTTTTCCCCAGTAGAAACACTCTAGATATTGAGATGTAAAAAAGAAAAGGTCGCTTGTAAATAATAAAATGATATAATCTACATGCACCGCTGCTTTTTCTGAAGTCAGCTTCGACTTATTCTAAAACAAACGTGTACCTTCATTTTCTGACCATAATGAAACTCCTACATATCCTGTCGCAATTTTTATGGAATATTTAAACACTGGAAATAAATAGGAATATAGGACAAAAGCAGCGAATTGTAAATAAAATTACCACTTCATTACTGAACTTGCTAAATGTTATATCCATGAAAATGTACACATGCTGCCACTGCCTGAACACAACTGCAATATTAATAGTTGAATTAGAAAGAAATGTACCCAATTTTAATTCTGGCTACATTTCTGTTTTTGCCATGAAACTTATACAGGTATTTTATATTGATCCTATAGGTGTACTGACAAAAACAAACCATATTTGTGTGTACAGAAAGAGAGTTATGATGGGGTGCTTTTTAAGGCAGTCCACCTGCCTGAAAAGGCACCCCCTCTTAATTCTGGCTACATTACTGTTATAACCATGAAACTTATACAGGTATTTTACATTGATCCTATAGGTGTACTGACAAAAACAAACCATATTTGTGTGTACAGAAAGAGAGTTATGATGGGGTGCTTTTTAAGGCAGTCCACCTGCCTGAAAAGGCACCCCCTCTTAATTCTGGCTACATTACTGTTATAACCATGAAACTTATACAGGTATTTTACATTGATCCTATAGGTGTACTGACAAAAGCAAACCATATTTGTGTGTACAGAAAGAGAGTTATGATGGGGTGCTTTTTAAGGCAGTCCACCTGCCTGAAAAGGCACCCCCTCTTAATTCTGGCTACATTACTGTTATAACCATGAAACTTATACAGGTATTTTACATTGATCCTATAGGTGTACTGACAAAAACAAACCATATTTGTGTGTACAGAAAGAGAGTTATGATGGGGTGCTTTTTAAGGCAGTCCACCTGCCTGAAAAGGCACCCCCTCTTAATTCTGGCTACATTACTGTTATAACCATGAAACTTATACAGGTATTTTACATTGATCCTATAGGTGTACTGACAAAAGCAAACCATATTTGTGTGTACAGAAAGAGAGTTATGATGGGGTGCTTTTTAAGGCAGTCCACCTGCCTGAAAAGGCACCCCCTCTTAATTCTGGCTACATTACTGTTATAACCATGAAACTTATACAGGTATTTTACATTGATCCTATAGGTGTACTGACAAAAACAAACCATATTTGTGTGTACAGAAAGACAGTTACAGGGGGATGCTCTTTAAGGCAGTCCATCTGCCTGAAAAGGCACCCCCTCTTAAAAATGCTGTGTGTTTTAAAGTAAAAAGAAATAAGCACTGTCCCCTCCAGGGTGTATTCCCGCCTTGCGCCCAATGATTCCAGGTAGGCTCTGGACCCCCCGCGACCCTAAATTGGATAAGCGGTTACAGATAATGGATGGATGGATGGATGGAAATAAGCACTTGATTCAAATAAGATATTTTTTGAAAAATACAACCACACATTTATTTTATAATATAAAAACAATATATTATGAAAGAAAATATATTATTTAAACTGCACATGCAAATAAACATTAGAATCTAGAAAGCTCCTCCTTGGATCACCACCTTAACGTGTTGGAGGGGTTTGCGTGCCTGCGTGAGCCTAGGAGCTATGTTGTCGGGGGCAATAGCCCCTGGTAGGGTCTCCCAAGGCAAATTGGTCCTAGGTGATGGGCCAGACAAAGAGTGATCCACAAAGACACGGATGAAAAAGACAAGAACACGGACACAGCCTCCCTTGCCCGGAGCAGGGTTACCGGGGCCTCACCCTGGAGATAGGCCTGGGGGAGGGGCTCCTTGGCGAGCGCCTGGTGGCCGGACTTTCACCCATGGGGTCCGGCCGGGCTTAGCCCGAAGGAGATATATGGGTCCACTCTCCCATGGGCCCACCACCTGTGGGAGAGGTAGTAATCCGGGTCTGGTGCATTGTGGATCGGGTGGCGGTCGGGGTCGGGGGCCCTGGCGTTCTGATCCTCGGTTACTGAAACTGGCTTTTGGAACATGGAACGTAACCTCTCTGGTGGGAAAAGAGCCTGAGCTGGTGCGCG
Source organism: Hoplias malabaricus (assembly GCF_029633855.1). Taxonomy (NCBI): domain Eukaryota; kingdom Metazoa; phylum Chordata; class Actinopteri; order Characiformes; family Erythrinidae; genus Hoplias; species Hoplias malabaricus. The sequence goes on from NC_089818.1 coordinate 8,235,101, forward strand.
AGGTTGAGAGGTACCGGCTAGATATAGTTGGGCTCACCTCGACACACAGTATGGGCTCTGAAACCAATCTGAAACCTTGAGAGGGGCTGGATGCTCTTTCACTCTGGAGTTGCCCAGGGTGAGAGGCGTAAGGCAGGTGTGGGCTTACTCATAGCCCCCCGGCTTAGCGCCTGTACGTTGGGGTTTACCCCAGTGGACGAGAGGGTAATTTCCCTGCGCCTTCGGGTTGGGGAAAGGGCTCTGACTGTTGTTTGTGCTTATGCACCGAACAGCAGTTCAGAGTACCATGCCTTCTTGGGGACCCTAGAGGGAGTGCTGGAGAACACTCATTCTGGGGACTCCATTGTTCTGCTGGGGGACTTCAACGCTCACGTGGTTAATGACAGTGAGACCTGGAGGGGCGTGATTGGGAGGAACGGCCCCGCTAATCTGAACCCGAGTGGTGTTCAGTTATTGGATTTCTGTGCTCGTCACAGTTTGTCCATTATGAACACCATGTTCGAACATAAGGGTGTCCACAAGTACACCTGGCATCAGGACACCCTAGGCCGCATTTCGATGATAGACAGAGGCGCTGAGCTGTCAACTGATCACCACCTTGTGGTGAGTTGGATCAGATGGCGGGGGAGGATGCCGGACAGACCTGGCAGGCCCAAACGTGTGCTGAGGGTTTGCTGGGAACGTTTGGCAGAGGAACCTGTCAGAAAGATCTTCAACTCCAACATCCGGCAGAGCTTCGACTGCATCCCGGGGGAGGCTGGTGACATTGAGTCCAAGTGGGCCATGTTCCGGACCTCCATTGTTGAGGCGGCTGAACGGAGCTGTGGCTGCAAGGTTGTCGGTGCCTGTCGGGGTGGCAATCCCCGCACTCGGTGGTGGACACCCCGGGTGAGGGGGGCTGTCAAGCTGAAGAAAGAGTCCTATCGAGCCTGGAGAACATGGAAAACGACTTTCGGTCGGCTCTGAGAAGTTTCTGGCAAACCGTCAGGCGACTCAGGAGGGGAAAGCAGTTTTCCACCAACACTGTATATGGTGGGGGTGGGGAACTGTTGACCTCGACTGGGGACGTCACCAGACGGTGGAAGGAATACTTCGAGGATCTTCTCAATCCCACCAGCACGTCTTCCGCAGAGGAAGCAGAGCTTGGGGACCCCGGGGGGGGCTCGTCTATCACTGGGGCTGAAGTGGCCAAGGTGGTAGGGAAACTCCTTGGCGGTAGGGCCCCGGGGGTGGATGAGGTTCACCCCGGGTTCAAGGCTCTGGATGTTGTGGGGCTGTCCTGGTTCACACGTCTTTGCAACATCGCGTGGACATCGGGGGCAGTGCCTCTGGACTGGCAGACTGGGGTGGTGGTTCCCCTTTTTAAAAAGGGGGATCGGAGGGTGAGTTCCAACTATAGGGGGATCACACTCCTCAGCCTCCCCGGTAAGGTCTATGCGGGGGTACTGGAGAAGAGATTCCGACTGATAGTTGAACCTCGGATCCAGGAGGAACAATGCGGATTCCGCCCCGGTCGTGGAACACAGGACCAGCTCTTTACCCTCGCTAGGATCCTGGAGGGTGCATGGGAGTTTGCTCAACCAGTCTACATGTGTTTTGTGGATCTGGAGAAGGCATTCGACCGTGTCCCTCGGGGTATTCTGTGGGGGGTGCTCAGGGAGTATGGGGTACTGGGCTCTTTGTTACGAGCTATCCAGTCCCTGTATAGAGCAGGAGTCTGGTTTGTATGGCTGGCAGTAAGTCCGACTGGTTTCCAGTCGGAGTTGGACTCCGTCAGGGCTGCCCGTTGTCACCGGTTCTGTTCACAATTTTTATGGACAGAATTTCTCGGCGTAGCCAAGTGGCGGAGGGTGTCCGGTTTGGTGGTCTCAGGATTCCATGTCTGCTTTTTGCAGATGATGTGGTCTTGTTGGCTTCATCGAGCCGGGACCTCCAGCTCTTGCTGGACCAGTTTGCAGCCGAGTGTGAAGCGGTAGGGATGAGGATCAGCACCTCCAAGTCCGAGTCCATGGTACTCAGCCGGAAAAGGGTGGAGTGCTCTCTCCAGGTTGGAAGTGAGATCCTGCCTCAAGTGGAGGAGTTTAAATATCTCGGGGTCTTGTTCACGAGTGAAGGAAAGATGGAGCGTGAGATTGACAGGCGGATCGGTGCAGCATCAGCAGTAATGCGGGCTCTGTACCGGTCTGTTGTGGTGAAGAGAGAGCTGAGCAAAAAAGCAAAGCTCTCGATTTACCGTTCAATCTAAATGAGTTTTCTCCGCAGGATGTCTGGACTCTCCCTTAGAGACAGGGTTAGGAGCTCGGACATCCGGGAGAGACTCGGAGTGGAGCCGCTGCTCCTCCACGTCGAGAGGAGCCAGTTGAGGTGGTTCGGGCATCTGGTTCGGATGCCTCCTGGACGCCTTCCTGGTGAGGTGTTCCGGGCATGTCCAATGGGGCGGAGGCCCCGGGGCAGACCAAGAACACGCTGGAGAGACTATATGTCTCGACTGGCCTGGGAACGCCTCGGTATACCCCCGGAGGAGCTAGAGTCGGTGGCTGGGGAGAGGGAGGTCTGGGTTTCTTTGCTCCGACTGCTTCCCCCGCGACCCGGACCAGGATAAGCGGTGGATAATGGATGGATGGATGGATCTAGAAACAAGTTCAAGCAAACTTGTAGCATAATAATATATTATTATGACAATTATTTTAATGACAATATATACAAAAGCATGTTAATAAATAAAAAACAAATATTAAAACTATTATAACAATCAAACATTTTTTAAATTATCTTAAAGTACTTTTATCTGAAAATGAACACAATACTGTATACATATATACATACCTTACATTTGCAAATAAACCAACTTTAAAAGATTCAAGTATATTTAACCAAAAAAACATGAGATGTTAGAAAGAAGAACACCCCTATTTGCATGCTGGACACATGTAGTCTCTATGCAGTGTAGCCAGAATTAAGCAGGGGTGCCTTTTCATGTAGATGGACTGCCTTAAAAAGCACCCCATCATAACTCTCTTTCTGTACACACAAATATGGTTTGTTTTTGTCAGTACACCTATAGGATCAATGTAAAATACCTGTATAAGTTTCATGGTTATAACAGTAATGTAGCCAGAATTAAGAGGGGGTGCCTTTTCAGGCAGGTGGACTGCCTTAAAAAGCACCCCATCATAACTCTCTTTCTGTACACACAAATATGGTTTGCTTTTGTCAGTACACCTATAGGATCAATGTAAAATACCTGTATAAGTTTCATGGTTATAACAGTAATGTAGCCAGAATTAAGAGGGGGTGCCTTTTCAGGCAGGTGGACTGCCTTAAAAAGCACCCCATCATAACTCTCTTTCTGTACACACAAATATGGTTTGTTTTTGTCAGTACACCTATAGGATCAATGTAAAATACCTGTATAAGTTTCATGGCAAAAACAGAAATGTAGCCAGAATTAAAATCGGGTACATTTCTTTCTAATTCAACTATTAATTAGAAAGAAATAATTAATTCAACTATTAGTTACGTTTGGATTTATTCATATCCAAGATTTTTAAACTCAACTAAATAAACGTGCAACAGGTTGTACACAGGTACAGAGAAAACCCACCTAGCAGGAGAATCAGTTCACAGAATTAGCTAAAAGGTAGCCGGAGCTGGCTGCACACACTCTCAGGTGACTCCGCTCAACTAGTTATGTGTCGGTCGCGAACGAACCGGTTCAAAGAGCCGGCTCCTGTCTAAGACCGAGCCATTTTTTTCTAAGGCTTGTCATTCAACCAATCAGAGAACAACAAGCAAGCTCCAACCCTCCAAGCTGAGACACTTGGACACTTCTGCCTTCCAAAAAATAGATTAAGAATATGTTAAATCAGTTAAATGTTTGTTGACAGTTGTGGTTGTTTTAATCACTACCGTTGAATGCTGCTGTTTTGCACTTTAGAGACTATTTGTTTATTTTATTACCCAGAAATGGATGATTATTTAATTTAATAAGCTATTTTGTAATACCTACCTTTTGTGTTCCATTGGCTGTATTTCAGAGTTTTCAAGTGATTTTTTTATTAAGGTGTTTAAATAAAAATTTAAAGTTATTTATAATTTAAAGTTATTATTTAAAGTTATTTATACAATTGAATGTGTGAGTGCAATCAGTGAGTTATTACAAGACAGCCATTAAAACTATTGGCCATTGCAACACTATTTATTTTTAATATTGAACAATAATAGTTTGTCCATATAGTCATGTAAAATGTAGGTAATATTGTTCTGTACCAGTGGAAATAAGTGGTAAAACAAAGAGCCATTTAGGAGCCGAAAGAGCCGGCTCTTTATGAAGAGCCGAGACAAAAGACCCGGCTCCCCAAAAAGAGCCGAAATTCCCATCACTACTCTCAACACTGAAGCTCTCCTGTCTATGTATTTCAATGGGAGTTCTCAGAATTTGGCCGTAAATCAGCTGCTATAGTCCGAAACAGCGTCAACATAACGTGAAACGGCCGTAAACTCTTAAAGGGCCAGTGCCTATTTAATTAACATGAACTATATTGAAGCTGGGTTACAGAAACATGGTGGAAGTGTTACAACAATCCATGGCAGAAATAACTATTAGCTATTAGCCTGTATACTGCCATCATATATTAAAAAAGAGGCCTGATATTTTGAGGCTCAAATACTGGGTTACAATCATTACCAGCGTATTCTGCAAGTAAATGAATTTTTCAAAGTGGCATGGAATGGCTTTTAAACCCTTCTCACATTTCTTGATTTCTTGTCACCTTTGTAACTCTTCTGAAGGCTAGTTTTAAGGATGAAGTGATTAAGTCTGTGTGTTTAGGTTTGAACAGACATCTATTTGTTGAGTTGTGTTCAAGGTATTTTTGGTTTCAGCTTCTTCACTCTGATCTAATTGTGTATTTGCCTTAATTGTTGTTTTACTTATTTCATTCATTCATTCATTCATTGTCTGTAACCCTTATCCAGTTCAGGGTTGCGGTGGGTCCAGAGCCTACCTGGAATCATTGGGCGCAAGGTGGGAATACACCCTGGAGGGGGTGCCAGTCCTTCACAGGGCAACACACACTCACACATTCACTCACACTTACAGACACTTTTGAGTCACCAATCGACCTACCAACATTTGTTTTGGTCTGTGGGAGGAGACCGAAGCACCCTGAGGAAACCCACGCAGACACAGGGAGAACACACCACACTCCTCACAGACAGTCACCCGGAGGAAACCCACTCAGACACAGGGAGAACACACCACACTCCTCACAGACAGTCACCCAGAACGGGAATCGAACCCACAACCTCCAGGTCCCTGGAGCTGTGTGACTGTGACGCTAACCTGCTGCGCCACCATGCCGCCCCTTACTTATTTCAGTTTCATTTATATCCATTTATTTATTCATTGAAAGGTAAGGCCATCACTTGCACCTTTCAGTTTTCAAAGGAACTGTTGGGGACTGATTGAACAGGACTTTACACGAGTGTCTGAAATGTGTAGTATGGGAATACAATGGTGCAAAAAAAAAAAAAAGTTACAAGAAGTCTAATTATTCTAATTATCATATATTATTGAGGATCATATAACTGATTTCTAATTAAGAGTTGTCATCCTCCCTGGGAATTTATCCATGGCCATGGCCCGATTTTGTAGTTTGTGGCCCAGCTGTTGAGAAGCCATTTTTCTAGTGGACAGTCATATTGTCTCCAGCAGAAGGCAGCAGTGAGCTATTCATTGTACAGAAGATGTTTCTGGAACTTTCACCTAGATCAAAGCTGACTGCTGTTCACTTTCACTCACATCTATGGACACTTTTGAGTCGCCAGTCCACCTACCAACTTGTGTTTTTGGACTGTGGGAGGAAACTGGAGCACCTGAAAGAGACCCACGCAGACACAGGGAGAACGCACCACACTCCTCACAGACTGTCACCCGGAGCAGGACTCAAACCCACAACCTCCAGGTCCCTGGAGCTGTGTGACAGCGACTGTACCTGCTGCACCACCGTGCCACCCTTCCATAAATAATTAAAAACAAACATTTAGATCAAAACTTAACCTCTGCACTAAACATGGTCTTTAAACACAGTCTCAGCATCTGACACATTGTTCTGAAATATTTCATATAACAACTTTCTTTGAGGCATAAAAATTCCTCAGATGTCTGGCTCCTATCTCCTCTACTGTAAACAGTCTGAGTCATTCCCCATCAGCATTTCACACCAAGCCACTATGAAGGACTTTGCTTACACCTTAACACCTACTCAGAAATGGTGAAATCTCTCTTCAGGGAAACAGCAGAAAAGTGGAAGACTATCTGAAGGTCTAAACCCTCTAAAGTTACACCTGAGAAATCAATCTAAAACATAACTCTCTTTACCATTGCCTCTGTGAAAGGGGCTGCCGCTATCAGCTAATCCCCACGGGCCATTTAACATCATCTCTTCAGATTCTGGCTTCTGGAATAGATTAAACCCTGCTATTTGAGTGCCTCTTTCAGACAGTTAATTCAATCCAAAAACCAATGTCCTACTGGACACCTGTGGGGCCGTGTTTTAATACATTTCTATGAGGGCTAGTGGCTGCTAGACTAATCTACAGTATGGGATGGCCTCGGTGAGAGAATGCATCTCTGGATTGGATTGGTGTAATGCAGTGGCGGATGCTGGTCTTTCAAGGAGGGGAAGCTCAATTTTGGCCTACATCATAACATGTGTGGGTTTATTTATACGTAAATTCTACCCTCCGTTCCTTTTCAAGAAAATGATCCGTGACCCTGTCGTACCAACAAGGCGTCTTTTCCAGGGACTTGACTAGTGTCCTCTCAATGGCCAGCAGAGCTAGGCTGCTTAAACGGCCTTGGCCCATGTGAAGTGTGTCCGCCTGTGAGTGCTTTGTGACGGTGGAGGGGCTCAGCAGCACCCGCTGGACAGAAACTGAGATAGAAGTCAGAAAGAGTGATAGAAGTCAGTCTCCAAACACAAGCAGCTACAAAAAACCCAGCAGAAACAGAAGCTCGATTTGTCGCTAGTCGTTTTTAACAAAGAAAATGCCGCTAAGAGGATTAAGAAAGTCTCCGGTTCAACTCAGAACAGAATGAAAATGTAACGCTCCCACGGATCTTTACACCAAAGGATCACTGATTCGCTCATTTCGCTGTCAATCAAAAAGGGATTCAGCCTCAGACAGATCATCCAATCATCATGCAGAAGCTGAGCGTCCGGGCCAGTCGAGGCCAGCCCCCTGCCCCATAGACCCCCAGAGACGCTGAGCGTCCGATGGGCGGGACAAAGCCCAGCATTTATCCAATGACTCGTCTCATTTCGTTGCACTTCGCTGCTTCACTATTGAACTCTGTGTCCGCTCAGCGTCCTCACTGTTTAAATCACTGTGAAGCTGCGGGAATGATTGAGAGGAAAGCCGCGTCTTTACCAGTGATAAGAAGCTGATTCTGAACAAAAGTTGAGCGCGTTGTAGTGCATATTTATTCAATGACACGTACACACAACAGTATATATTTGATCATTTATTTTTTGACATTTTAGGGGAAGCTGAGCTCCCCTTGCAGTCTTAGAGCAATCGCCTCTGGTGTAATGGCCCCATGCCTGAATACCATCAAATCCTCAGCGCAGGGTCCCAACATCTAGTGTAAATCCTTTTCAGAAGGGTACAAATTGTTACTGCAGCAAAATAAAAATACCAATGCTCTTGATTTCAAAAGAAATGTAGGATAACAATTAAAATTTTCCTGCCATACAGAGTTTGAAATGCATCCTATATTAACCTTGGTTTGGAGCCATTTAAGGTGAAGTAGATGGGATGTACTGTCCTACAAGCAATTTGTCAGTAGGAGGATTAAAGGGGGATTTGGGTTATTGTGACACTCACCTATTCCTTCTTTAAGGAGAAGGCGGCGCTGGATCATGTTTTTGGAAAAGCAATCCATCCCCATACAGAGAAACCAGAGCCACTTGGGAAAGTGACCATGGGGTCCCTTTGAAACTCGAAGAAACAATGACAGGGGGGAAGAGATGTTTCACTGCTTCTTTTCCCCCTCGGCTGACCAGCCCTTCCTTACCCCCGACTTCTTTATCTGTCGATTCTTTATTCATGAAAATGTAAAGGGCTTAATTTTCGGGTCTTAATCCACTGACGTTAATAGATAAGCTTGGCTTCCTCCCTTGTGTCACACTCTCAAACAAATGACAGGCCACTGTGTTGACCTAGGTATTTATTATTTAAACCATAAGCAAGAAAACATAGAAATAAATAACAGACTAGAACACCATTAGTGAAATCAGATAGAGTACTATAGGTTAATGCCTATACTCCAGGTTAATGCCGAAGCTGTGGTAAAGGCTGTGGCTGTAGCATGCTCTGAACTGGAATTGTCACCGGAAGGTTGCCGGTTCAATCCCCAGAGCCAGCAGGTCATGACTGAAGTGCCCATGAGCAAGGCACCTAACCCCCAACTGCTCCCCAGGGTGCCGTGGTTAGGGCTGCCCACCGCTCTGGGCATGTGTGCTCACTGCCCTCTAGTGTTCACTAGTGAGTATGTAAATGTGTGTTTCACTGCACGGATTGGGCTAAATGCAGAGAACAATTTCCTCTATGGAAATGAAGTGATTCTAATTCTGAAGATGACCTGAGCTCAGTAAGCACTTAACCCTACTTAGGATAAAACTAAGAATTGCCTTCCTCTGAAACATGATTGAATTTAGTCTCTATGTCGTCTGTGGAAGTCTCTGTATCTCTCAAATGCTGTCTTTAAAACAAACATTACGAAAACTAGAGCGGAAATGGCGATCAACCAAGCTTGAAGTGTTTCATTCTGCCTGGAAGGACAGCCTTATAGAGTATAGAAATGCCCTCACTAAAGCTCGCTCAGCATATCTGGCCTCGCTGATATCCAATAATAAAAATAATCCGAGAGCACTGTTTAGTGTGTTTTCTAGAATTACAAAAAATCAAGCAGGTTCTGAACAACTAATTCCAGCAACTCTCACCAGTAAAGATTTTATGGACTTTTTTAATAATAAAATTGAGAATATTAGACAACAAACTCTAGCCACAGGATCAAATCCATCCTGGCTGCCACCTGATGTGAATGAAATAAAACATAATATAACTGTAAAAGAAAGACTTGAAACCTTTTACCCACTCCCACAATTAGAACTAGAGAAGATTATCACCTCCGCAAACTGTACAACTTGCACACTTGACGCAATTCCCACAAAGTTGCTCAAAGAAGTACTACCAGCTATTATTGATCCTCTTTTAACTATAGTAAACTCATCGCTTAGTCTGGGCCATGTACCCAAAGCTTTTAAACTAGCAGTTATTAAACCTATGATCAAGAAACCAAATCTTGATGCTAGTACACTGTCTAATTACAGGCCTATTTCTAATTTGCCATTTCTGTCCAAGATCTTAGAAAGAGCTGTGGCCCAACAACTTAGTTCATATCTACATAAGAATCATATATATGAAAAATTCCAATCTGGATTCAGGCAACATCATAGTACAGAGACAGCTCTAGTCAAGATAACAAATGATCTTCTTCTTGCCTCTGATCAAGGCCACGTATCCCTGTTGGTGCTTCTTGACCTAAGCGCAGCCTTCGATACAATAGACCACAATATTCTCATAGAAAGGTTAGAAAACATGGTTGGAATCACAGGGACAGCCCTATTATGGTTCAAATCTTACTTAACGGAACGTTATCAATTCGTAAAAGTAAACAATCTAAATTCAAATTATTCTAAAGTAAGATTTGGAATTCCACAAGGCTCTATTTTAGGACCATTATTATTTACATTATACATGTTACCGCTAGGCACAGTTATAAGAAACCATGACATTAACTTTCACTGTTACGCAGACGACACACAATTGTATATTTCAGCCAAGCCCGATGACAAACACAGATTAAAGAAAATAGAGGACTGTGTAAAAGACGTGAAAGGCTGGATGTTGCGTAACTTCCTCCTTCTAAACAGCAACAAAACAGAGGTCCTGCTTTTGGGTCCAAAAGTGACAAGAAATAAATTATCAGATTTAATTTTAGATCTAGCTAACTTTCCAGTTAAACCTGGTTCAGCAGCAAAAAATCTTGGTGTCATAATTGACCCGGATTTATCATTTGATCAACACATAGGTAGTATCACTAGGACAGCTTTTTTACATCTTCGCAATATTGCTAAGATTAGAAATGCCTTATCCCTCCAGGACGCAGAAACATTAGTACATGCCTTTATTACTTCAAGGCTTGACTACTGTAACGCACTACTGTCAGGATGCACCAGCAGCAATTTAAGAAAACTTCAACTAGTTCAAAATGCTGCAGCTAGGGTCCTCACTAAAACTAGAAAATTTGAACATATCAGCCCAGTTTTATCATCACTTCATTGGCTGCCTGTTAAATTCCGCATTGACTACAAAATTTTGTTATTAACATATAAAGCTCTACATGGGCTTGCTCCTGAATATCTTCAAGATACAATTTCCTATTATGAAGCTCCACGTTCACTCAGATCACAGAATACTGGATTTTTAAATGTTCCCAGAATTCAGAAGGCCTCAGCTGGGGGAAGAGCCTTTTCTTATAAAGCCCCCCAACTCTGGAATGATCTTCCAAAAAATGTTCGGGACTCAGACACAGTCGCAATCTTCAAATGTAGGCTAAAAACTCATTTGTTTAGTTTATCATTTGGTAGCTAATGCTCCCCCATAGATAAAGGCGGCAGATCCGGGGGGTCCATGGACACAGGGAATTATAGTATACTGAGACGCTGGTGCTGTCGTCCCGCCGCTTCTCGCGATCACTCAGGTTTGTTGACGGTGGAGCGGAGGGATGCCAGTGTTTCAGGATGCTCCCGTGTCTGTGTGTCCTTCTGGTTCTCTCCTTTTAGTTAATGCTGTCATAGTCAGATCTGCCGGAGTCATTAGCCACACTCTGGAAATTTTCATATTTTCTACTTTACAAACACAAAACAGTTCAAAACTAATTCCATCCCTTTACATCTTTCCGAGTAAACGACTGCCCACCTGTCTGTCTGGACACTGATGGATGACTGTCGAGATCCTCCTCCACGCTTCAGACCAGCTGCCCACGCTCCAGCAACCACCAAGTGCCTTGAAGCTGTCCCTACACTGAAGTTCTCATGGACTACTAACTATCATCACCAGTAGATTGACCAGAGGAGGATGGGTCACCCCTTGTGAGCCTTGGTTCCTCCCAAGGTTTCTTCCTCAGCTGGGGGAGTTTTTCCTTGCCACTGTCGCCCCTGGCTTGCTCACTTGAGGGTTTTACATTTGTCTTTACATTTCATGTCAAATCTTGTCTTACTGGAATTCTGTGAAGCTGCCTTGTGACAACATCAGTTGTGAAAAGCGCTATATAAATAAATTTGATTTGATTTGATTTGATTCTTGTAAATATAGTTGAGGGTTTAGTTAAGTCCCTATGTGGGCAGTTCACATTGTGTAATGATTTGCCTTTGATTCTGTGCATAATTCAATTTGCTGGAGTTTACTGAGGGCGTGAGGAACTGGCCACATGTGCTACATTGCAGTGGAGGGGCCCGTTCTCAGCAATTCTCTGTGATTCATGCTTGATTTACTCCCCTCCACCCCCACGCCCCCCTTAATGCTTTCCACTATTTACTTCCCCTTCAAAAGTAGGAATTCTCAGACCCTGTGGGCTAGTTACTTTTTGGCCAGGACAAGCACCACTGACCATTTGGAAATGCTTTAGGATGGAGTCTGAACAGCCAAGACCTTATTTAACCCTTAGATGCTGTTTAGCTCTGATCTCCGGCGGAAATACAGTGAAAATATTGTGATTTTATTTGAATTATTTCTCATTATTAGAATTTACAAACCCAGCCTAGACAGTGTGTCGAAAGCACTGATTCTAAACTTTCATTCACCTGCCACATTTGGGGTTTTGAAGCCAAAGAGGAGAGGTTTTATTTGATTTAGAATTGTTGTCTTGCTTTGAAGAAGTATTTTTAAACATTTTTGTCCTGTTTGTATTAGTTTTGACATCAAACAAAGATGTAAAATCCAGAAATGCAGACTTAAACAATACAGTATTTTATAGAGGTCATATATTGAACAGAAACCTGAACAGCCTCAGCTGTGAAACAATATCAGAATTTCCATGTTTAGTCCCTTTCAATGAAGGTCTGTGATCTTTGTACAGAACGTCCTAGAATATTTGTGGGTAGGAAAGAAAAATGACAACAGTAGCTGTAAACTTTACGGGTTTAAAGGTTATCGATGCATTTCCATTGGTCCAACGCTGCGTCACTTTGAAATGGATCAGCTGGGCTTGTGCTAAGGACGATGGGTCTGGCTCGTCTGATCAGTAACCGCATCACACCCATATGTAGCCAGTTGAAGTGGGGGAATACATTAACATTACAGGAACAACTTCACTTTTGTCCTGCATTTATTGTGCCCTATTTCTGACCCACAGTGTGGAGCATCAACTGGTCCATTCAGGTGGTAGGTGATCATTTATATGCAGATAAAATGCTAATTTTTGTGGTAAAAGTGACTGACAAACCATTTTCTAACCATTGTTATGTACAGGATATTTAAGGCCAAATCATATGTCTCTTCATCAATTTGTCCTTTGGCAGCATTACGTTTTCGTGCAGTCTGGTATACAGTTAAAAGCCATTGTCAGGGTAGTCCCGTAACCACAGAAACCCTCGGCTCTTTGTTCTACCCCACTCCCTTTCACTGCTTTCGTATTAAAAACATTCTTTCAACAGCGCACCTTGAGTCAACAGTGAGAGATAGAAGGGAAAGTGAAGTAGTGGACAATACTTTCTTCAGTATCAGACAGAATGAGAAAATGCTCCACTCCCTCTGTTTGATAAGCTGCAAGGAAGTAAAGGCTATGCCATGTGGAGTGGACTATCTGAGCACACATTCATGGCGTACACATAGACACGAGCCATTTTCCCCCCAAACTAGAGCTTGCACAAGTAAGAATGTTATAGAAATTCTTGTGTAAACCATTGTGCCAAATATCTGGCCTGTGGATGGAGAAGAGAGGTTAGATTTGGTTTTCACTTCCAGTAGGTCCAGATTTTCTGTGGATCTAGATGGATATAAGCTGTGTGTGCCTTTGATAACTCGTGTCAATCCTTTATTAGACGGAGTGTCCATTTTGGGAAATGTAGATGGACATGCACCCGTATGTGACCTCCACCCTTCATCGTCTCATTTGCAATAAAATCCATCACTGCACTGACACCAGAGAATGGGGCGTTGATAGTGTTATTACATACAATAATCTTAATGTGATCTGTGCCTGTCACAATTGTAGTGTTACACAATACAGAGCTAAGATTATCTGCAGACAAAGCATGGACCAGTGTTTACTGTTCTTGCCAAGAGCAGAGCACCACCCAAATGGATGTGGTGCACGTACATATCGTCAAAACAACGTTAATCTAGTTCTCATTGAAATGGCTGGTTTGGCACTTACGCTGTGTCTAATCTATGACTTATTTTTGTGCTGTGTGTCAGTTTATTAGACATCAGCACTGACTCCTGTCCTTTGTGGTGTCTTTCAGACATTCAGCTGTGCCCAGTTTTGGCTCCAAGGGTCTAAACCCAGCTGTATTGTGGAATTTGTGATCCAGATATGTTCTTGTAGATGAGTGCATTCAAATCCTATCCTCCATCTTTTATCCATGTTGGCTAAAGCTTTTCTTGAAAGGGTATAAGCTGTTTCTGAAGCAAAGGAATGCAAACTCCCCATGAATCATTTTAATATAATGTGCAATAATAGATGAGAAAATGTATATGTAGAAACCTGAGCTGTCACTGAATCATTATATTGAATAATGAATGAATAATGAATAAAATTTCTAATGCAATGTAAATACAGCTCAGTGCATTTAATAAACAGGACGTACTGCTGGTTCTGATCTGACGGTGAATGAGGTTGTCTGTGAAGTGTGTTGTTGGGGTGTAAGGTGGTGTAAATACACCTGGGGCTGCTGTTTACGTGACAGCTTTGGGTGTGTTTGTTTGATCAGCATTCACAGCATAGTCCTTCTTGTTTATTTACAGTCTTTTTCAAGTCTGATAGTGATCCCTTAGGCCTCGTACTTGGGGGAAAGAAAATCGAATACGTTTAACAGCCTTCCAGAGTGTCCATACCAATTGGGCAGTGATGAGCTGCATGGAGTAGCCACCAGCACCTTCGCTTTGTTTTGCCGTTTCTGTTGTGGAACTGAGCGGAGAAGACTTGTTACCTAGTCGGCGAAATGTGAGCCCCATCACAAGTGTTAGAGAATGGTTGAATTGTGTTGCTGCATCCTAGAGAGAGCTCAGGAGAGGTGTTGGGTTACACCTGATAAAAAAGAATAAAACAAGTCCATCTGGAAAATACATTCCATTCCAGTGGTGAAAGCGCTGAGGTGGGGTTTCTGACATGCCGATGTTTTGTCCCTCTTCCGAAACTAAAGGGTCTTTGGAGCACAGTTCTGAAAGGTAGAGTGTGCGTGGCCAGAGAATGACACAGTTTTCCAAAACAAAAACTTCGGATCCCACTTTAGTTGTCTCTAACAATAAATAACACATGTAACAATAGTGTAACTAAATGTGACGAGAAGAAGAAACACCTAGAATGCACAGAGGATTTTGGAACAAAGTACTTTTATATGAAGAAGTGTCAGTGCCAATGATCATTTGATTTGAAATTAAATACATTTCAGATCACACTTCTCACTTTTTGCTTTTCACTAGATATAAATTGTTTTTGAAGACTAATGACGGACCATTTACGTAATTAATTAATTAATTAATTCATTCATTCAGTGTTCTCCCTGTGTCTGCGTGGGTTTCCTCCGGGTGACTGTCTGTGAGGAGTGTGGTGTGTTCTCTCTGTGTCTGCGTGGGTTTCCTCCAGGTGACTGTCTGTGAGGAGTGTGGTGTGTTCTCTCTGTGTCTGCGTGGGTTTCCTCCGGGTGACTGTCTGTGAGGAGTGTGGTGTGTTCTCTCTGTGTCTGCGTGGGTTTCCTCCAGGTGACTGTCTGTGAGGAGTGTGGTGTGTTCTCCCAGTGTCTGCGTGGGTTTCCTCCGGGTGACTGTCTGTGAGGAGTGTGGTGTGTTCTCTCTGTGTCTGCGTGGGTTTCCTCCAGGTGACTGTCTGTGTGGTGTGTTCTCCCTGTGTCTGCATGGGTTTCCTCCGGGTGACTGTCTGTGCATAGTGTGGTGTAAAAAGTCTTCCATAAGAAGGTCCAGCCCTGGCACCAAGAGGAAAATTTAACACAGCGAAAACTCCCTCAATGTTGTTGTGATTTTGTCTGTTTCTGAGTAAACAAACCAAACTGTTTACTCAACACTATTTACACATCTCAAGCTACCATTCATTTATTTGTTTATTACATCTTATATTATTGTACTGTATGATGTTTCACCATCAGAAGTTAAGGTAAAATCTGCTTATCTATAGAGGAATAGTTCTGGACGTATCATCAGTGATGTTCCTGGATGTATCTGACAATATAAAGTCATAATCTTTTAAACTCGAATCTGGATGCAGATAAAAACATAATAATAACCTTTGAGCTCCACAGAAAAATATAACAACCCCTTCCCTGAGTTAACTGGCCACTGTGTTGTTTTCCAGGACGGGGTTTATCCCATGTTCATGAACTTAACCCCTGATGTATACAACAGATCCATTACGTTCATTTATTCCAGTGATCTGGAAAGTAACAGAAACCTTTTTTGGTGTCTTGTGACCATCATAACTCATCCATGTGCGCCTTGTGATCTGAAGCGTAGTGCCACTATCCTCTGCAGAGATCAGTGCTCAGTGATGCAGAGTAAACGCTGTTGTTTTTCTGAGTTTGCGGAAAGCTGGGAACAAGGAAAGAAGAAATGAAGTAACTGGCTGTTTTTAACAGATCCTCAGGGCATCTATAACTCTGAGCTTGTGGAACTGGTTTGTTCATCAGCAAACTCTTTAACATACGGATGAGGCGCTGAAATCTGAAACCACATGCTGCTTCAGGAATAATGACTAAGGCTGCTGGGCTTAAGTAAACATAAATAAGTGTTCTAGGATATTGTACAAACATATTTGTTACTGTGCAAAAGTCAGAGACCACCCATTTTTTATTTAATATATAAACAAATCAGCAAATATATACACGTTATTATTTTACCAGGAAAATTTTCTGAGGAGGTTAGATGTCATTATACTCCCTCTGGGGCGGCACGGTGGCACAGCAGGTAGTGTCGCAGTCACACAGCTCCAGGGGCCTGGAGGTTGTGGGTTCGATTCCCGCTCTGGGTGACTGTATGTGAGGAGTTGGTGTGTTCTCCCCGTGGGTTTCCTCCGGTTTCCTCCCACAGTCCAAAAA
Source organism: Hoplias malabaricus (assembly GCF_029633855.1). Lineage (NCBI taxonomy): Eukaryota > Metazoa > Chordata > Actinopteri > Characiformes > Erythrinidae > Hoplias > Hoplias malabaricus. The sequence goes on from NC_089818.1 coordinate 8,251,501, forward strand.
CACACGTTGCAGGTGGATTGGTGACTCGAAAGTGTCCGTAGGTGTGAGTGTGTGAGTGAATGTGTGTGTGTCTGTGTTGCCCTGTGAAGGACTGGCGCCCCCTCCAGGGTGTATTCCCGCCATGCGCCCAATGATTCCAGGTAGGCTCTGGACCCCCGCGACCCTAAATTGGATAAGCGGTTACAGATAATGGATGGATGGATATACTCCCTCTTTGTGTGGTAGGTGAAGATCAAAGGAAGTTATTCAAATTATGATTAAATGGTATCGAGGAAATGTGACTCCTAAAAACAAAACAGCACTGTGGGTCTGAAAGAATGAACCAATGTCAAACTGCAAAAAAAAAGAAATTCATCCATTATCTGTAAGCACTTATCTAGTTCAGGGTCGCGGTGGGCCCAGGGAATACACCCTGGAGGGGGCACCAGTCCTTCTCAGGGCAACACACACACACACATTCACTCACACACTCACACCTACGGACACTTAAGAGTCGCCAATCCACCTACTAACGTGTGTTTTTGGACTGTGGGAGGAAACCGAAGCACCTGGAGGAAACCCACGCAGACACAGAGAGAACACACCACACTCCTAACAGGCAGTCACCCGGAAGAAACCCACGTAGATACAGAGAGAACACACCACACTCCTCTCAGACAGTCACCCGGAGGAAACCCACGCAGACACAGAGAGAACACACCACACTCCTCACAGACAGTCACCCGGAGGAAACCCACGCAGACACAGGGAGAATGCACACACACACACACACACACACACACACAAATTAAATAGACTAAATAATTAAAAAAGAAACAGCTTTCACTAGCTTTCACCAAAAGAAACAGCTTTCCCCCAATTGTAAGTGGAAACTACTTGGAGTGTGGTGTGAGAAGCAGGATGTAATTCCAACTTTTAAAAGTATATTTAAAAGTACTGCTTTTCAGCAATGAATCATGTCATAGATTCAATGAAAAACAGGAAACCACCAATTCTTGTAAAATTAATTTATTGTGTGAAAAATCAACAAATAAAAAAAGCTACGTTACATGAATAAACACATTGCGCACATAACATGTCTTAACATCTGTAAGTACGGATTCGGTCTCTGAATAAACAAAATATAAACTGATTTCCAAATGAATTGTTATGGAAAATACATGTATGGCGTGAAAAGACAAATAAGTGCAAAACAGATTTGGTAACTGGCATTGTAACCAGCCAAAATTCCAGTATCCAGTACATAAACTTATTTATATGCACACACAATAGATCCAATAACGATAACACAACAGCAATGTAATCAACTCTGGTAAGGCTAAAACATGTTGATCAAAAGGGCAACGTAAAGGCATTTATATCTTTCAGAGTGCATGCATTCATCAGTACTTTTGGACGTTCTAAGTTTGGAAGGAAGACATGTTCGCTGATCCAAGATTATTCTTTTCATTCCAGCTATGTTTTTTTTGGAAGTCTTAGGTGAGAAAGATAGAAAACTGTTGCTCAAGTAAGTTTAAATAATCAAGACTCTTATTAAACAGGACTATCAATATTTGTACAAGAGCTGCTTCCTTTGACTGTTAAACAGTTACATTCCTCTTGCTCAGAGAAGCCTCGTTACACAGGAATTGCAAGAACATGCAAATCCAGAAAGGGTTGCTGTCCAGATCATTAATTTCTGGACATCATTTGAACATGTCAGCTGCATGCTCTGACCAGCTGGACCAATAGAAATGCTCCAGAACAGTATTGACATGCATTCAAATTTTACGTTAGCTGTGACGGTTCCAACTTTGCGTGTGAAAACTACGAACTCTAATCCAGTCTGAGACGGCCTGTGTCTGCTGTGCCTCGAGAATCTCAGCTTCGAGAATCAGGCAGAACTTTCTGTCTGCAATTCATACAGGGAAGAGACTGATGGGGAAAACCACTAGCAAAGCACTCACATGCAAATGCTAACAATGCCAAATGCAGGCTGTGGACCTGCCACAAATATATTAGTGATGTGCAGCCACCACAAGCTCACCCTATACCATTATGTAGCAGATATATGTCACCATAAACACGGGGAGGGGATTGTATCTGTACCCAAGGGAAGTGACCTGGGGAAAAAGGAGAGGAGTTACTTGGACATGGCTTTGATTCTTTAGTTTGATTTCCCTTTTATAGTCTGTATATAGTCCCCTTCATTCTTCCAGAGTATTCCTGAGAAGCTGTTTTGCTCATTGAAGACCACTGATAAGGGCTTAGATTTTGGAACCTTCACTTATCTTGGAGTGTGCTCCTAGTTGAAGTATCTTCCTGACATAGATCTTTTGCAAACATCAGCACAATGCAAAGTTACAATTTAATGTCTATGGCTTAATCCAGAGGTCTTCAAAACTGGAGCTGATGTCCAGTTTCTGGTTCTGGTTCTAGTTCTGGATTGTACAAAATGTACAAAATGCAGAACTGGAAAACTGGGTTCAAGAATCAAAAGCTCTCAAGGACCTTTGTGTTCTGGGGGACCTTTGGGTACTAGAGAAGCACTGGATTCTGGGGGATCCCTAACCTCCATGTGACCATCGACTTCTAAATGTAGAGTACATTAGAAAATATTGCATTACCTACCGTCCACTACTGCAACCAAACTAATACCATATCATAAAATCAGAAACAAGTAGGGAACCCTGGCATCAAAGCTGTCTAAAGCTTGTCAATAGCAATTTGAGGTCAGGAACTCATACCCATTCTAATCCCAACAGCACAGGAAGTCTGCAAAATCCCCACCCACATTCCCATATTTGTTCTAGTTCATCAACGCGACAGTACTTTCTGGTTGTTCCCCGCACAGTCCGGAGAAGAATTCCAAGGCAAGGCGCACATGGATGGGCACAAAGACGTAGGAGGTGTAGACCACCATGGCCACCATAGTGAAAAGAACCGTGTTGAAGATGGACTTCTCCCAGGGCTCCAGGACGTAGATGCCCGTGATCAGGAGGTACTGGTAGTACAGCCAGCCCATGTACTCTCGCATGTTCTTGACATCCATGTTTTCTGTGCACCCCACTGAGAAGAGGCTGGTCTGCAGAAGCCTGGCAGGACTGGGCGTGGAAGAGAATAGAAAACAAATGTCAAGGATGTGTTTGCAGAGGTGTTTTGCTTAGAACACTTCCTTCTTCTCCCACAGGAATATTTACATTCCATATTCCCTGGGATCTGTATCAACAGTCATCAGGTAGAAAAACAGATGAACACAGAAACAAGAACCTTGGGTCAACTTACTGCAACTGATCTTCATTTACTTATCTTCTTTTTCCAGAGATATTTATCCACACCCCCAAAGTCCAGTCTTAGACGTAATCATCGAAAACACATTTAAAGATGTCTGGATTTTGCAGTGCCCTTATAATTCAGATACTTTCTCAAAGGTTTCAAACACGAAAGACTACATACTGTTTATATGGTTGGTCAGTTTTGTTGCTTTAAAAGCTCTAGAGTCCTGTTTTCTCTGTAAAAAGATTATTCTTTTATCTCCATTCTTGGAAATTCCATGCATTTACACTTATTTGCATCTCTTGTAATTACGCAATTCAATTATATTATTTCTTATATCAGAAATAAATGAGAAACATTTTAACATTAGTGGCACTTTCACCTGGAAAATGAATAAACGACGGCATGAAGATCTTAGAAAGTCTAAGCCATCCCTACAGTGCTGGTTACAGACTATACTCCACATATCTCTGGGGACCATATATAATTTTTCCAAAGGAAAAAGTCACGTGAATGAAAGGGAAAGCAATATACGCAAATCTGCGTCTTAATCGTTGGAGCCCCCATGGGCAATTAGAGGTGTAAGTTGACATCTCCTGGCTTGTCGTAAAGCCCTGTGGGGTCAGTCACCAACTTGCATTTACTGAGGACTGTTGAAACAATGGATATCCACTTATTAGCTCATGCATATCACATATCAACAAAATATTCTCATGTATCCATTGTTCTACTTTATTACATTGTAACAACAAAGTGAGTAAAGTGGTTATTACATTGTCCTAAGCCCTATAATCACCTCTTATTACGTCTTATCTGATGACTCTGGGTTTGCTGACTGACAGTAAAGGCCAGATGCCGAAGGGCAACTCTATAAACAAACGCATAAAAGCTGTTGGTACAAGTGTACAAGCGCATAACTGCACTTTGCTTTGATTTTTACACCGACTTAATGCCATGCTAATGCCTTCCAATGGTCACTTGGTGCAGTCGGGCTATTAGCAGTGGACCATTGTGTTTCATGGAGAAACCAGGCTATTTTGAACAATGTCGGGCGACTTGTTAGAACAAGTAATTGTAGTTAATGGTTTCTAGTCCTAATACACGCCTCAAGGACAGATGTTATGGGACAACATAAACAAACCTCACCTGCTAGAAAGTCCTCAGCGATCATGCCCCAGAGAGAAGTAGGTACAAGACTTCCTGTTGTTTCTTCTAAGACTACCTTTACTGCTGTAACAACTTCTACTCTTCTATGAAGGCTTTACACTATATATCAGCACATTTTGATCAGAAGGATTTGACTGTGATCAGCAACATAAACTGTAGCAAAGATGAAGCTCCATCACTCCAAAGAACATAGCTCCGATGCTCCACATCTCAAAGTAGGGATGGTGGATAAGGCTTTATATGTTTCCAGCCTATAGGTAGATGTCTGGTTGCTCTAGTGCATCTCTTTCCAGCACCAACTATGATTACATATTTATACACTCCATAATCTTCAGGGTACGAACACAGTGGCTGTGGTGACCCCCTCAAAGCCACCTCTTCAACACATTTTAATGAAGATTAATAATTGCTATATGTTTCATATAAATTGAAACCAAACTTCAAAACTGTACCTTAAAGGGGAATTCAAAAAGTCTTTCCAAACTTCTGCATTACACAGTCCTTATAGTGTAAAAAAGTCCTGCATAATTAGACACTGGACCTTACGAAGTGAGGTTTGTGATAGGAACCACACGTCTGAAGAGTCTGACACAACCCTAAACGCTCTGATAAACACGCTGTCTGATGCCGGAGAGATTGTTTGTGCTAGTTTTGAGGGGCTGTTTTAAACAGAGCAGTTACACTGGAAGCGTACCTCTTCAACTTATCAGATCACTGCTGTTGTCTGTGTAAACAGTGTGGTTGGCAAACGCAGCAGCCTCAATCCTGCCTCGTCATATAACTCATGGTCAGTACACATCAGGAAAAAAGGTAAGAGGTACAACAGTCACTTAAAAGTCCAAACAGGGTAAATGTACCTTTAAAAGTAGCAGTATCCAGGAGGAACTTTCATTACAGAACTGTGTAAAATAAAAGACCAAAAGTCCTGGGGATGAAATGAGGTCTATAAAATCAACACAATTTCAAAATCTACTGTTATAAATAGAACAAAGTACAATTATGTTCCCTATAATTGAGGTACAGAACATGTACCCTTGAGTGTACCACCACAGTGACTCTGACAGTGTAGATCTACTCGGGGTAAATGAGACAAAGCAGAGTTGAGTGTGCACTCACCTCCTGGGAGCTTGGGGGTCTTTCAGATTAGGGAGAGTTTGCTGGGAGGATGCTGGGGAACTCGATGGACGATGTTGCGCTGATCTGCTGTTCCACCGTTCCTACTGCAAAGCTGCTCGGCCAGTTTGAGAATGGCAGGTCAGGCAGTGCTCCTCTACTTTAGGCTGGACACCACACCCACCCATGTCTCTTCACACACCTCACCTGTGTGTGTGTGTGTGCTCACACAGTAAACATAAGCGTGTTGTCTTGCCCTGTGCAGGTGAAATGCAGACGAGTATGTATATGTATGTACACGTGAGTTTGTGAAGTGTATGACTATGCAGATGTGCAGGTGTAGAACAGAGGATGTGTGGTTGTTATACTGTTGTAAGTAAATACCTAGGACAACCGACTAGTGTTCAGTTCCCCACTTAGGCAACCATACCACGCCACACCGATAAAAGGATTTGGGCAAGGCTCCAAAAGGGTAAAACCCTGCCTCTTTACAATGAGATTAAAAGGTGTTATGTATGTACATCTATGTAGATGTGGTGCAGCGTGGTTGGACCTCAAATTGACTGGCCAGGGTTCAGTTCCCTGCTTTGGTAGGCACAGCACACTAAACCAGTAAGAGTCTTTCTTGACATTGTGTGTTAAGTTCTAGTGCACCCTGAGTGAATGTATAAATGATATAAACGTGTGTGTTTGTTTGTGTAAAACTATTCGACTCCCCGCTTTGGCAGACACCCCAGTCCTTAGGATTCACGCAGTGTCTGCGTGTGTTTCGCTTTGTGCAGGTGTAATGCAGTGGCTTACACGTGCGCATGCAGAAGCTGGGTGCTCGCGCTTGAGAGCATGTAAACATGAGTGCGCGTGCCACGCGTAAAACTGTCCACGAGACGAGCTCCACCACCCCCCCCCCCCCCCACACACACACCACCACCACTTCCACCTGCACCGCTGCACACAGCGCGGCTCTGAGCTCTCCCCTCTATCGGAGCAGGGCTCTCTCAGCGCGTTCCTCTCCCGCTGAATGGTCCTCCGTGCTGCAGAGTGTGTATGAAGTCAGTGAGGTTCTGTGGTCTGTGCGCGTCCTCGACGCGCTCCTCTCCGAGCTTGTGGTGCTGCAGTACGGCGCGTGACGTCACCAACCATCAACACTGACTGCGCACCTGCTTCTGTTTTTAACACCCGTTTTGTGGATAGGTCCCGCCCCCTAAGCTGCGATTGGCTAAGAGCACGCGTCCTGTGCTCGGATTGGCTACGTGCTGCTATAGTGAGTCTGTGAAGTTTATTATTAATTACGCTGCTGAAAACAGACCATTGTGACGATTAGGATAAACATCTGAATTAGCTTCCTATGAAAAAACAGACCACTACTTTGGTGTTGGTCACTGTTAGATCCCAGTAAATAGACATCAAATACATTTTAAACTAATTAGGATCCTTACTGTGATATCATCCCATCTGGACAGCATCATTGATGAATATATTTGAGTGGTTTCTACAATATTTTTATTAAAAAGAAGATTTTAAACATTTAAAAATGTTCCATACAGAACCAAACACAACAGGTTCTTCGTCAATCTGAAGAAACATTACACCCTGCAAATAATAATACATCATACAAATGGTTCTGTATCTCTGTTGTTGATCTAGAATCATTGAAGGCAATATTTTTTGAGTCTAGGTCTTTTTTTTTGTGCTATAACCAAGGCCTAATAATGTTTTAGGGGTGTTTATGATGTAATATATAAACATTAATGCAACGTAAATGTATTATTATTATTATTATTATTATTATTAATGTATAATTTTATCAATTAATGGCACCAGTAATAAACTGCTTGTTAAGAAGTAGCCTAAACCTCTATCTACTTCGAACCAATCACACTGCAGGGGGCGTGGTTTGCCGGAATTCAGGTGGTAAAAGAAAGGCCGCTGCAGTAGTGATGGATGGAAGCAGAATTGAAAAAGCTGAGGCTGCGTTTCTTGCTCTCCTCTGGGCACACGTGCATCTCTGGGAGGTTCCTTCTAAGCTGACCATTACAGGGGTTATTTGAGGTTGCCAGTTGCCATCTAAAATCCCCACTTTTAGAAGAATCAGCACTGAATGAATTGTTACAAAACTCTTAGTGTTAACTTCATTCATTAATTTATTTTCTGTTTACGCTTCTTCGAGATCAGGGTCAGGAGCAGACCTAGGATCATTGGTCATGATTGGGCAGGATATCACACACTCACCCACCTACATGTGCTGTTGGACTGTGGGAGGAAGAGTGTTAAACTGTGGCTATTTTTTCAAACGTTTGTAGACATCCTTTAAAAAATGTCTAAATCCAGCTGTTTTACAGTGTCCACTGTGGGCACAGATGTTCACCCACAGCTCATAGAATCCCATTATAAAGGTTTGAAATGAACTGATATGTTTTGGAGCAGCTGCACATGAGCCTAGGATCACATGCAGGAATGGAATTGTATTCTCTGGAGCTCCATGTAATATTATAGGGATAAGCCAGAGTGGCATTTGTGAGCTCATGAAGAAAAGGCGTGTGTACAAACATTTGGCAAAGATGTGTATTGCATTTACACTTGCCTTTATTGAAAGAAAGAAAGGCACAGAGACACTCAGCTTAAGAGCAATCAATATTTCAGCAGGCCTGAAGCTGGCAGTGTTGCTGCTTAAAAATAGCTGAGGTGGGCAGGGCAGAGGTGCCAAGCAAACAGGACCCAGAGATGGCACTGCTAGGTTCAGCTCTGACACATGCTCTGTTGGGCCTGAGTTACAAGTCAGAGAACAGGTCTTTAGTACGCTGTTCCACAGTTCCAGTACAGTTCCTGTACACATGATACAGTTAATCCATTAAATATCCAGCCCTTCAATGATAAGATAAGACACACAACCAGGTGATGTTTAAGGTGCACTTATTGTTCTCCATACAAAAGCATTGTAGATATGACTGGATGCTTTGTATCAGCTGCACAAATTTTTGCCCACATAGCAAAGTGATGCTGACCTGATCTGACCCACACCCTGCATTTTCATGGCCCTTATGCCACATGGATTACACTGTAAACCCTAATGTTCAAAATAGTTAATTGAATTGAGTGATTCTAATTTAAAATATATTGAAAAGTTACTACCAACGCGTGTGTTTGGACCGTAGGAGGAAACCCACGCGGACACAGGGAGAACACACCACACTCCTCATAGACAGTCACCCGGAGGAAACCCACACGGACACAGGGAGAACACACCACACTCCTCACAGACAGTCACCCGGAGGAAACCCACGCAGACACAGGGAGAACACACCACACTCCTCACAGACAGTCACCCGGAGGAAACCCACGCAGACACAGGGAGAACACACTACACTCCTCACAGACAGTCACCCGGAGGAAACCCACGCAGACACAGGGAGAACACACCACACTCCTCAGTCAGTCACCCGGAGGAAACCCACACAGACACAGAGAGAACACACCACACTCCTCACAGACAGTCACCCGGAGGACACCCACACAGACACAGAGAGAACACACCACACTCCTCACAAACAGTCACCCGGAGGAAACCCACGCAGACACAGGGAGAACACACCACACTCATCACAGACCTTTTTGTTAAAGTACATCATTCTACTGTTTACCGAAAACGGAATGAGGCCTACAAAGAAAAGGACACAGTACCTACCAGTAAAATATGGTGGAGGTTCAAAGCTGTTTTGGGGTTGTTTTGCTGCTTCTGACACTGGGTTCCTTCACTGTGTGCAAGGCGTCATGAAATCTGAAGATTACCAAAGGATTTTGGGTCGCAGTGTAGGGCCCAGTGTCAAAAAGCTGGGTTTGCGTCCTAGGTCATGGGTCTCCCAGCAGGACAATGACCCCAAACATACTTCAGAAAGCACCCAGCAATGGATGGAAACAAAGCGCTGGAGAGTTCTGAAGTGGCCAGGATCTAAATCCCATTGAACACCCGTGGAGAGATCTCACAATTGCTGTTGGGAGAAGGCAACCTTTAAGTATGACAGACCTGGAGCAGTTTGTAAAAGAAGAGTGGGCCAAAATTCCAGCTGAGAGCGGTAAGAAGGTTGTTGATGGTTGTAAGAAACAACTGATTTATCTGTAAGCACTTATCCAGTTCAGGGTCGCGGTGGGTCTGGAGCCTACCTGGAATCACTGGGCGGAAGGTGGGAACACAACCTGGAGGGGGCGCCAGTCCTTCACAGGACGACACACACACTTACACCCCACACTCAAACTGAAAACAGTGATTCGTTTTCAGATATCATTCTTAGTCCTGTGTTTCTTTAATGAGACATTGAGATGAATTTTAATTAGAAGTCTGGCTTGATATGCTCAAAGCAATCTGTTGATAAGAGAAGTATTTATCAGAAACAAAAGTTAAATCAAAGCTCATTTTTGAGAGATCAGTCTTTGTGAGTGAAGGATTTGTATTGGTCTGTGATAGCCGCTTATTGTCAGGTAAGTTATCCATGTGTGTAAAGGCAGTAGGGCGTGACCAGGGCTTTGTGCAGGTGAGCAAACTGACCTGAGGAATAATTATTCTGAACCTGCAATGGGTGTGCAGGCTTGTGCTTCTGATAAGCCATCACCTACATCCCAGCTGCTTATTCTTTTTATTATTATTGTACTAGATTTGCCTACACTAGCACTGTCTGTCTATGATAATATTGTTTTACATTGTTTTTTGTGTTGTTTTATGGGTGTGAAATTTATACAATTAGGGCGGCACGGTGGAGCAGCAGGTAGCGTTGCAGTCACACAGCTTCAGGGACCTGGAAGTTGTGGGTTCGATTCCCACTCCGGGTGACTGTCTGTGAGGAGTGTGGTGTGTTCTCTCTGTGTCTGTGTGGGTTTTCTCCGGATGACTGTCTGTGAGGAGTGTGGTGTGTTCTCTCTGTGTCTGTGTGGGTTTTCTCCGGGTGACTGTCTGTGAGAAGTGTGGTGTGTTCTCTCTGTGTCTGTGTGGGTTTTCTCCGGGTGACTGTCTGTGAGGAGTGTGGTGTGTTCTCTCTGTGTCTGTGTGGGTTTTCTCCAGGTGCTCCGGTTTCCTCCCACAAAAACACACGTTGGTAGGTGGATCGGCGACTCAAAAGTGTCCGAGTGTGTGAGTGTGTGTTGCCCTGTGAAGGACTGGCACCCCCTCCAGGGTGTATTCCTGCCTTGCGCCCAATGATTCCAGGTAGGCTCTGGACCCACCGTGACCCTCAATTGGATAAGCGGTTACAGACAATGGATGGATGGATTAACATCATGCATCCCTTGGTAAACTGCATGAAATTATCCAGACAATTCTTATAGTTAGTGAATACCCTAAATGGTGATTCTGGGCCTAAATCAGTGACTCCTGCACTGGTGTTGTACTCACCCCAAATGTACTCACCCTAAGCTGTTGTTGCAGGTGTTCATGGTGATGGATGATTAAAGGGGCAGTTGTAATTGTCTCTCCTTCAATAATATTTGCTTTATCTTGTTCACTCAGGCATTCCTTTGTTATCAGAATAAGAGCATGACAATTAAAGCTCAGAGAGCACACAAAGGCAGTTTAAACACAAGCGCTTTATTACGAACTGGTCATACTACTTCTTATGAGACATATACTGAATGGTGTCTCAATATGAAATAAAGCAAGGCCTACCCAGTGATGACATTCCTAGGTCAACACAACAGTAAACTACACAGGGTTAATCAAATAAAAGAATGCAAACACAATAAACAGAACATGGATCAGATCTTTGGAACTGTGTAGCACCCAACATCGGGAGCTGTTTGCATTTTAATAAATAATAGAATGCAAGTGTGTAGAATTAGCATTGGACGGAGGTGGCGTGTCCCCACCAATATTCAGCGATTATTAATAATAAAAAACTCTGATCTGTCAACATCTCATTAACCTAAAGGTGCCAAAAGAGTTAAATCACATTCTCTAATGAAGTCCTAACCCCCCTAACATATATATCTACGCCTTTCCCTGCTGTCACGTGAGACTCTGTAGCTACGTTTGGTTGTTAGCAGCTAAACCTTGAAGGAAAACTTTCCAGTCATATGCAAGACTCAGGTGCATCGTGGGTGACACATGGGTGTCATAAGCTAGTGAGAATGGCAGTAAAAAAGACTGTTGACATAAGGAGCTATTTTTCAAAGAAATGTGTAAGTCACTTAAAGTGAAGTTCGCTAATGAAATGAGTCCATCATAAAAACATTAACGTCAATGCTAGGCTTTCCTCCGGGTGCTCCGGTTTCCTCCCACAGTCCAAAAACACACGTTGGTAGGTGGATTGGCGACTCAAAAGTGTCCGTAGGTGTGAGTGTGTGAGTGAATGTGTGAGTTGCCCTGTGAAGGACTGGCGCCCCCTCCAGGGTGTATTCTCGCCTTGCGCCCAATGATTCCAGCAGGCTACAATCGTCTGTGGCTATGAATAACACGGTTTGGAAATGAACTGAACAACAAACTGCCAACTTCTTTGTCAGTCATTAGTTTAACATTAATTTAACATTATATAATTGAGCACGTAGAATAAAAGTCTTTTATTGTTTAATCTGGGAGCAAAGAGAAATCTACAAAAAAAAACTATAAATAAAAAAAAGGAAAAAAAAAAGAACACAGGCATGGGGTGTGTGTGTGTGTGTGTGTGTGTGTGTGTGTGTGTGTGTGTATGTCCATAGGTCCCCACCAATGTCAAGAGCAAATGTAAGCCCTTGGTAGTATGTTATACTTGCTGCAGCTTGAAGAGACCTCGGTTTGAAAAAATAAATAAAAATAAAAAACAAACAGCACCCCCTCGTGGCGCAGGCTGTTGTTACAAGGTCACTGTGGATGGCAGAGAGCTGTATTTTCCACTTACAGAAAAGTGTGGTTTGTGGTTGTTGTTGTTGCTGTACTGCTTGAGAGAGAGAGAGAGAGAGAGAGAGAGATTGTTAAAAGAAACTGTTGATAATTCCAAGAAGGATTTGTCTGTTATCCTGTCACATTTGTAAGCCCCCAAAACACTGTTGAAACAACATTTCTAAAAGTCTATGTCACATTTAATAGAAGATATTCTCTCTCTTTCTTTCTTGGTACCTGTGTGACCTTGAACTGAACTAGTGTGGACCAGCAGCACATGCAGCCTGCACACACCTCACAAAGGGCTCAGTCATGCAAGTTTCTGTTTCTGTTTCTGTGGAGAGAAGGTCCCATTCGATCGGTTTGTGTTTCATGACATCAGTTTAAATGGCTAAATTACTTCATGTACAGAAATAAGGACCATATTCATGTGAGAAATGCATGTAAGTCTAATGCTAAATTGATAATGTGCAAAAATCCTACAGCTCCACTTCAAATTACTATGGTGTTTATTGCAAAATACTGTAATTGATCACAATGAAACTGTGAAGCTGGTTCTGTGTGGTCTTTGAGGCTTGAGAAGGCTTTATCAGTGATGCTGTAGAAGCTCATCGAAGCAGAATTTTGGTAAATATCACACTGTAAAAGCTAATATTAACTCTGTGTGTTTGTCTGTGTGTGTGTGTGTGTGTGTGTGAGAGAGAGAGAGAGAGAGAAAGAGAGAGAGAGAGAGAGAGAGAGAGAGAGAGAGAGTGAAAAGTCTTGATTTTTAAATTAGCAATTGGCACTAGAAACCTCTGAGTAGTCATGACTGAAGTGACAGGGATCCTTTGGTCATGACAGAGGACAAACAGGTGAATGAGGTGCAGCGGCTAGGGTCAGGTTTCTGGGTCACGCAGTAACAGTGGCGCTCAGCACTTTGTTCAGGTTCAGTGTGAGGGACTGTGGAGCGATGGGCCAGAACCAATGTAGTCCCCCCTCCTCAGACAAAAGGGGATGGGGGGAGACACTCCCCCCCATATAAACATGACTTTAAATACCTCCAGCCTGATAAGAACCTCCCGGCTCCTTCGCCCAGATCTGCTCGCTGTCAGGTGGAAGGGACACAATACAACAACATCTGGTAAAGTGTTGTTTTCTATTTCTTAACAGTTAATAACATCTGGAGATGCCTTATATTTTCCCTAATCTACTGATTTAGACCAGATTATGTGATTATATGTTAATCCTTGCATGGAGATGCTTTTCAAACTAGTATGTTTTTTGAAATTGCTGCTGTTTGAAGTGTACAAAAGTGGAACAGTACATGCACAGGTTGTATAATCTACATAGAAAAGCATGGGGCGAAACAGGACACTCTAGAGCAGCTGCATATGAGCACAGGGCACTATGACCAATGTCAGGTCTCAGCCAGAGGAGTATAAATCCTCCAAAGCATTGATGTGGAGCACCATTCAGACCCTTTTGGAGAGAGAGTGAGTGGTGTTTGTGATCCACAACTAATCGCTCAACATCAGGACCTCAACTCACTAATGCTCTCATGGCTGTTGAATAAATGAGCTGTCCAAATACATTTGGCTATGAAATGTAACTCTTCTTAAAACACCTCTAGGTAGTATTTATTTACCTTAAAATTACATCATCAAAATCATGGTGATGCTCCACTGACATGTAATAAGACAATAGAGACAATAGAGCCTAAGTCATTGCTACTCAGCAGTGCAGAAACTGCTCTATGTAACTTTTGAAGGGTGTAGTATACTTACCTAGTGTTCCTTTAAGGTGGTATAAAAAGTTCAGTGCTTTCATTTCATAATAAAAGCTCTGTGTAAAAGATGTGCTTACAGTGTTTAAAGAAATCTGCAGTGATGTTATCTCACACCTCCAAGATCAGACTTAGAAGTTCAGACTTCATTCATTCATTCATTCATTCATTCATTCATTCATTCATCTATAACCGCTTAACCAGTTCAGGGTTGCAGTGGGTCCAGAGCCTACCTCGAATCATTGGGCACAAGGCAGGAACACACCCTGGAGGGGGCGTTAGTCCTTCACAGGGCAACGCACACTTTTGAGTCGCCAATCCACCTACCAATGTGTGTTTTTTTTTTTTTTTTTTGGACTGAGGAAACCGGAACACCCGGAGGAAACCCATGCAGACACAGAGAACACACCACACTCCTCACTGACAGTCACCCGGAGGAATCCCACGCAGACACAGGGAGAACACACCACACTCCTCACAGACAGTCACCCGGAGGAAACCCACGCAGACACAGGGAGAACACACCACACTCCTCACAGACAGTCACCCAGAGGAAACCCACGCAGACACAGGGAGAACACACCACACTCCTCACAGACAGTCACCCAGAGGAAACCCACGCAGACACAGGGAGAACACACCACACTCCTCACAGACAGTCACCCGGAGGAAACTCACGCAGACACAGGGAGAACACACCACACTCCTCACAGACAGTCACCCGGAGGAATCCCACGCAGACACAGGGAGAACACACCACACTCCTCACAGACAGTCACCCGGAGGAAACCCACGCAGACACAGAGAGAACACACCACACTCCTCACAGACAGTCACCCGGAGCGGGAATCGAACCCACAACCTCCAGGTCCCTGGAGCGGTGTGACTGCGACACCTACCTGCTGCGCCACCATGCCACCCCAGGTCAGACTTGACCTTGGAAAATAAAAATAAGATTACAATAGAATTTAAAAAGTAAAAGAAAATAAAAACAATTAGAAATTATAAAGTAGAATTAAAACAGAATATTAAAAAAATGATTAAAAGCTATTCAGTAAAATTTAAAACAATAATTTGGAGTCCACCAACCCGCACACTGTCTGCGTAAGTCAGAAAACATGGGATAATTGAGCCATTACGATTATGCTCCACTTCTGATGTCAAGTGCAGAGACTTTAGAATTGCCCCGCCCCCTCATCTGAATCTGTCCAATCTCAGAGCGGGACATGTGTTATAAGTGAAAGCACAAACAAAGAGGTTAGACGCAGAAGAAAGAGAACAGCGACATTGCAGAGCTTGGTTATTGTTACAAACTATAAAACAATGTTTAAATAAGATGTATTTATTGACCTTATTTGTTACTTTTCCTAACAATTCTATTGACATTCCTGCATTAAAAGGGGTTAATCGTGTATTGACAGTTTCCCGGCAGACGCAGGGAAGCAGAGGAAAAGAATAAAAGGTTGAAAATAGGAGAAAGAGGCTTTTTGCACAAGTGCTGCAACAGCCACTCCTTTCTTTACAGGGTCACAGTGAGCTCCATTAAGAGCTTACCACTGGAGCACAGCCTGAGCTGTTACTCTACCAGACACTAAACACACCTCAGGCTCAGGTAGCTCACAAACCCTACTACCTGCCAATATATACCTGCATATAACCCTCCACGCTGCTACTACAAACACAGTCTGAAAACCTGGGACCTTCATTTAGATAAAAATTAAATATGGATTTGTAAATCTATTTTGTTTTTAAACTAAATCAGTACAAAAGCAAACCGAAAAAGTACCACTGTTTTATAGAGCAGAGCAGTACAATTAAAGTGAAAGGGATGGTTTCCTACCCTCCACCCAAAGTTACATAGCGCAGTTTCTGCAGTGCTGAGCCAATGACACTCTCTGTTCTCGCTTTAACAGCTCAGTGGAGCATCACAATGTTTTACGTAAAATACTACCTAGTGTTTCTTTAAGAGCAAACTTACACTGCCATTCTGAGACTGATGCTTGTAACAGCTTCAATGACCCTACACAGATGAAATCACGAAGCCTGGGCAGCACCCATTACAGGCCTAGTCCGTTATGACCAAATTAAATTATGATACGCAATTTTGACAAGAAACATGTTTACTGTTGTGGTATGTTTCGATTCCCATTAAAGTCCTGGAGATGTCAAACATCGGAAAATGTATGGAAAATGGAATTCCAATGACACCTCAGATCGGTCGTGCAGAATGAGTGCACTCGTACCTAGCTTCCGCTTTTTAGGTGCAACTTTAAACCACACCATCAAAGGATCCTCATAACCGGAAGCCTGTGTACTGAGCTGTGTCTGACTGGGGGCTGTGGCGATTGTAACACAGTCCTATAATGGACCCTGAGTCTATCCCAGGTTTTTTGGGTGTGGGGGAAGGGGCTGAGGGTAGAGGGGTATCCGGGGGGGGGGGCAGGAGGCTAAGTGGAGGCACCGCAACTGTGCAGAGAGGTAAAGTGAGCACTGAGGTTATAGCCACTGAATCGTGGGCTGACACTAGCAGGTCAAGGTGATAGCATTAATACAGAGTTAGATTTAAAGCCACAACTTCTTGTGAGATATGTGAGTAATTATTGGGTCTTAGTAAATGAAGTTTTATTTACATTTGCAGATTTACATTTTACTTCTATCTTGTCATTTGCCATTTTTGAGATCTGCTTGTGAAAGTTGCCGTTGTAAAGTGTATCTCATTAACTTGGCTTTGCATTAATAATTAAATTATTAAAAGTAGCAAACATGAAGGCAGATTTGGTGTCATTTTTAATGTTCAAACATTTGAGTGTCGTTGCAGCTCAGTCCGAATATAACTGAATGAAACAGATGTGTGCTTGTTTTATGTAGTTCTTGGTCTGCTGTGCAACAAGACATTAACTACCAACACAAAGAGTAACAAGGATACAACGTGTCATAGATGTAAAGCACTCTAGCACCCCCTTGTGGGACAGATCCTCAATGTGAGTGAGTATGTGAGAAACTGTGAGTGCTTTGATTCTGGTGCTCCATGACTCCAGAGATAAAGCTCATTTGTAGCTGCTCATGTTCATTCCTCTGTGGTCATTATAAAACTGTGCACTATTATGCATCCAATATATGTCCATCTCAAAATATTTATTAATTATTTAATTAGGGCTGTCGACCAACATTTGGGTGTTTACACAATAAGCATCACCCAGGCCAGTCAGAAGGCTGGTTTTTAATCATTTATAAAGCCTGATCGCTGTTTATTTGCAGAATAAAGTATAAAAGCATAAACTGAGACCTATGCAAACACTATTCATGCAGTTGATTACATTACAAACTTGTCATATTCATATTTAAATTTGTTGTCTGTAGAAGATACGCTAACTTTTTTCACTTACAAAGTCAATCATATAGCTTGATCAAAAGCACAAAATCAAGATGACCCTTTCCACATATGATTGTGTTTAGAGCATCAGACACTCTCCTGTCTGAGAGATGTAGCTTTCAGCGACTCAAGGAACAGCCGAGAGTGTGGTCGCTGACATCTGGCTGGACTTTTTATCCCTTTTTAAATGACTGCTATTAGTAACCTTTATTTTTAACCTGAACCAATGCTTTGGGAGATAAGCTCTTTCCTCTAAAACCAGCTCGGGTTTAGGCCGTGCCGAGTGATTGAGATTATCGGTGCTCTTTTGGGCAAAAGCTTTCTTGGAGTGACACCAAATAGATTGGAATGATACTGATTCCTCGTCTGAGAAGTTATTTTAAAGTTTAAAGGATGGGGCAACAGCAACTTTAAAACCAGTCTACGGAATGGGGTGCAAACTGTTTGGCATCCCTGGTCTTAAGATGCGGTTTGTTGTATTTTCGAAATGTGGTGTCAACACACCCTCTACGGGGAACATAGCTTTTTCTGCCAGATTTTTATTAATTTGCTAAATTCAACACATTTTTAAAAAATTAAATATGAAACATGAAACAAAAGGTCCATACATTTTGCACAGGCCACTTTTAAACGTCAGCAAAATGCAGAGGATGAATTATTTATTTTCATCTAGAAAAGCTAAATATGATAATTAAGCAAATTATGTCCAAAACATGTCCCTTAACCAGGCCTCCCACACTTTTGCATACAACATGAATAAATGAACCTTTAAAAAACTGTACAGACAAATGTCCACATCATTTCATACTGAATCTGAAGAAATCATTCACTCACTGATTTTTTTGAAAGTTTCTGTTGAGTGCCCAGACTCCTGATGCATTGCTCTAACCCTCAAACCTCCAGGTTTGGCACTCATCCACTCACTGGGGTTGGGTAGGTGCTGATGGAATTCTTCCCATATCAGATGACCAGTCCCATTGCCCCCGGTCCAGCTGCCAGCCTAGTTCTTTTTTTTTTTTTGTCGTGCCTTTTTTTTTGCTGTCTGCTGGATGGGGTGATTCATGAGGGTGCTGTATCCCATGTCACAAAAGCGCCATACACAAGAGAGGTAAAGAAACTTGGCCACAGTGGCAGGGTTCCGCATGGCCCAGTCTTGGGGCATTAGAAGATTAGTGTGTCCTCAAGTTTCAGACCCCCTTTGCTTCGTCTTTTTCAGACCCCTTTTGCCCCCTATTTGCAGGGCTGTCATTATTCAAAGCTTTCATCTCAAGGTAAATGTGACTGGGCCGCTTGTGTAACCCTGAGAAATGCCTCGCGTCTGTGCACTTAGTTTCACAACTTAAAAGTACCGCAAGGCTCCATGCTTGGCCCACTTTTATTAACCTTACTTGCACTTCTTTGAATACCTAAGGTGTGGACACCTGTACATTAAATAGTTCTTTTGAAATCAGTTGTTTCAATAAATAGCATGTCTCCCTTTCCTGCACTAACAGCTTCTATTCTTCTGCAAACAGTTTATATCTGATTTTGGAACGTTTCCATGCGGTTTAATGGCATGCTGCCATAAGAACACTAGTAAAGTCATGCACTGATGTTGGATGATTAGTTCTGGATCACAAACGCCACTCCAACTCATCCCAGAAGGATCAAATTTTCCTCTATCACTCCAGAGAAAGCAGCTCTATTAGTCTTTGGTCCAATGCTGGGGGAGGTTTATGACACATTAACAAATGCTTGGCATTGGGAATGGTGCCCTTAAGCTCATGTGTGGTTGCTGTAGAGCATGTTCACTGACTGTGTCTATAATGGATGCATTTCAACGTGCCTGAATTCAGAATGTGAGGGATGTCAACAAAGCTTTGGACATATAGAGCATCTTAAGTTTGGGTCACTGTTAAGGTTGATAAAACTCCAATAGGAGCAGCAGGATCTCTGAGAACGTTTTGATTCCTTTATTAACTATAATTTAACAATATGTAAAATAATCAATATTTTCATGCCATACTAAACCTACTTTTTCCCACAGATAAAATATGACTTTGCTATACATTCGGACAATCCATGCAGCTGTAGTTTTGCTGCTCTTATCAGCAACCTACAGTGCAATCAAGATGACTCAACGGCCAAAATATCAGTATACCAAGAAGCCTCCTCGAGAGCTGGTCCAGACGACTGCAGGCAAAGTTACAGTCACAGCCAGGATTGTGGACTACACCAAGCCAAAGGAACGCATTCCTGTTTTCACGCAAAGCACCACAGTTCCCGCCTACATCGATTACCACTCGGACACCACAGTGTCCCCTAATGCCGTGCAGGACAATTACACTCTGGACTATAACGAATGCTACTTCAACTTCTGCGAGTGCTGCCCCCCAGAACGAGGCCCTCCAGGCTTAAAAGGGGACATAGGCCCCCAAGGTGAGTGGAGCTCTCAGAAACAGCTGCTATCTGCTTTTAAACAGTGAGTGTGTTCATATTGTGAAGTAGAATAGGACAGCGGGGCAACTTTAGACTCGACCAAAATCCATAGAGTCACCAGGTGGTCTGGATGGTTTGGAGATTCTGAATTAAACCGATTTTAAACATATCTCTTAGAGGTCTAAGCATTGACCTCATAAATATTGTTTGCTACTTTATTTTGTGGACTTACTTAAATATCTACTAAAAATCTGAAAGAGAGAATTGCTAATCTTTTTGAGGTGCTTTGTAGGACCTCCTGGTCAAAAAGGGGAACCAGGAGCCAAAGGTCCCCCAGGATCTATCGGTCCAGTTGGAGCTCCAGGATTTAAGGGAGACAAAGGTGAGAACTGTGAAGCACAGGTAAAATACTAATGTATCAGATTATAATTTGCTTTATAACATGAATCCTTGCATGCTATGCTCCAGGGGAAAAAGGTGAGAAAGGAAGCACTGGATCAGGAGGCTCTCCCGGCATCACAGGGAAGGCTGGAATGAAAGGTATATTTGCAGATTTCTCCCAATGACTTCAGATACTTGAAGCAAATGATAAAAATTGAAATGGTTGTTTCTGTTTAAACAGGTGATGCTGGCACCAAAGGTGAAAAAGGGGCAAGTGGTGTGCCAGGACCCAAAGGTGCCAAAGGTGAAAAGGGAGAACCCAGTGAGAACACAACTAAAGGTGACAAGGGTGCGCCAGGCAAAGATGGACCGCCAGGATCACCAGGTACCACTGGAGATAAGGGAGAGAAGGGTGAGAGGGGAGAATGTGGCCTGCTGGGAGAGAGGGGACAGAAAGGAGAACCAGGAGATCCAGGGCCACAGGGAGTGAGGGGAGATCCTGGACCATCGGGACAACATGGAATGCATGGGAGTCCTGGAATTCCTGGAGAACGGGGAGAACCTGGGAGCCCTGGAGCCAAAGGGGAACCTGGAATTCGAGGCCCTCAAGGGATGAAAGGTTTGAGAGGTCTCAGAGGAATAAAAGGTGACAGAGGTCCTCAAGGGAAACGAGGGGATCGTGGACTTCGAGGGATGAAAGGTACAGCAGGCGACACTGTAGGACGGCTACGCTCTGCATTCAGCGTCGGCCTGTACCCCAGCAAGTCCTTCCCAGCATCTGGCTTCCCAGTCCGCTTCGACAAGATCTTCTACAATGGAGAAAACCATTACGATGTTGCCACTAGCAAGTTCAACTGCACCCACCCCGGGGTTTATGTCTTTTCCTACCAGTTGACAGTCAGAAACAAGCCCTTGCGTGCCGCACTGGTCGTCAACGGGGTTCGCAAACTGCGCTCTCGAGACACCCTTTATGGTCAGGACATAGATCAGGCCTCCAGCCTGGTGCTCCTGAAGCTTACTGCTGGAGATCAGGTATGGGTGGAGACCCTTAGGGATTGGAACGGCGCCTACTCAAGCAGCGAGGACGACAGCACCTTCTCTG
Organism: Hoplias malabaricus; assembly: GCF_029633855.1. Lineage (NCBI taxonomy): Eukaryota > Metazoa > Chordata > Actinopteri > Characiformes > Erythrinidae > Hoplias > Hoplias malabaricus. The sequence goes on from NC_089818.1 coordinate 8,272,913, forward strand.
GGTTCTTGCTTTATCCTGACTGACATCCACTCTGAATCACAAAAAACTAGAACTTTCCTTGCGATCCGCCTCGCCACTGTTTGAAGATGAAATTTCAGTCTCTAAGCAGAATCTGCCTTTTTCATTTTTTGCTTATATATTACGATCCCTCCTTAATACTCAACCTGACTTTTTGTGAACATTTAACATCTTTTCACACAGGTGTCCAGAAGCAGTCCTAACACGGGAGGAAGAGCAAAATGATTTCAGAGCACTTTTAGAATTCCAAAGTAATTCCAAAACATAAGAATTACTTCCTGGTTTCTACACCCATTTTCAATTAAATCAGCTTAACTCACCCTGAAGGTGCAGTTTATCCATGTGTGGATTGTGGATCACTGCTGTGTCCGAGCCACTCGAAGCAGAGCAACACATACTAACACACCACCAACATATCAGTGTCACTGCAGGGTTGAGTACGATCCACCAACCAAATCATACACTGCTCGAGAAAGTGTCACTGTGGTGCTACCATCTGTACCTTCAGTTTGGGAACATAACTATACCTTAATCTATCATAATTGCAGCTATAAAAATTGTGTAGCTTGCATACGCCCAATTTCATCTCCAGGAGCTTCATTATATTTTAAAAAATGTACACAGTTCTGTAATGAAATGTTACATATATTCACCTCTCCTTCTGTAGAAGAGAATGTAATGCAACTGGGAACAAAAATGGACATTAAAACTGTTGTACTTTTAAAAGGTGCATTTACACTGTTTGTACCTTTAGTGACCATTTAATGGTAATGTACCTCTATCGTACCTCCCCACCCCCACCCCCGACAGTGTACCTGCTCAGCTCTGCTCTGAGTGTCCTGACCATTGAAGAACAGGGGAAAAGGGAGCAAAAAAGTATGCAGAGCAATATACGGACAACAGCCTGTAACTTCAGAACTACAAAGTGACCTGTACGGCCAGTGAATCTGAGACAATAGACAATGAACGTAAAAACAAGGATGTAATTTGAATGAATGTCTGATCGGTGTAAATTAATAATAAAACATACTTTTCGCAGGCATTGTGTAAAAGCTTGTAGGAAATCCATATTTACATTTTTTTTTATTCTTGTTTTCCAAACAGACTGGGATTGCTAGAGAAAATTCCACTGTTACTAAACCAATAAACCAGAATATTGGAAGAACAATGGAAGTAAAACACAACACACTATAAACATTAAAGAGTATTTGTTTATTTCCAGAGTCTCATTAGAAAATTCCTGAATGCATCACCTTTATTACATAAAAAACTATTACTGGCTGTTTTCTCAATCTGAATTATGTCTTCATACAAGTTTTAACGCATTAAACAATAAAGTACTACACTCTCATAACTACAGAACAGAGCAGTAGTGTGCAATGACAGGCCTTGCATGGCTGGTTATGAGTCCCCTATATCTTATCCTCATCCTGTGTTCGGAACGTTCAGTTTTCCTTTGACATTTTGATAAATAAACAATCTCTGACTCTGCATATTACTGCATATATTATATCTCTAAAATAGAGCTCTGTCTAATACAAATGGCTCTAGGGGTGTTATGCAACCGAGCCTAAGAACCTTACAGATGCTTGTGATGTTCGAATGTTGAGTAATGTCATTCATTATATGAGAGAGCTAATATCAACCTTATATCTGTCTGATATAAATATGTAATCAGTTATCACTAGAAGCTTAAGACATAGCTCGATGTTTAAGATGAGTATTGCTTTATGGCTTGTTACGAAGAAAGGATTCTCTTTGCTAATGTGCACTGTACATTGTAGAAACAGTGTGTTTATTATAGATGGTCCGTAACGTTTATCCATATGACATAAAGAAAACAGTGTTGCTGTGTGAGTAATTTTGTTTTATATATGAAATCAGGCAATTTTGCATATGTATTAAAAATCAGTCATGATATATGACCTCTGGTAAGTTTCCACATCCGTCCTGGCCAAATAGTAGATGATGAATATTTGGGCATAATCCATCATCTAGAGAATTTGAAACAAGCTGTGTGGCTAAAGTGTACACTGTTGATTCCCCAATCAGGCAACCTACCCCTCTATATTGTTAAATATCCAATATGATTCAACTGCAAGTCCCTTTGAACAGTGCTTTCCAAATGTCATGAAAGTAAAGGGGGTAGTAGTTGTGGAAACTCAACCCAAGTGGACATACTTGATCTTGTAGTTCTTGTAGGATTTTAGGTCTGGAACTTGGCTCTAGGAAAAAAAAGACACTGTCGTTACATGGTTATTAAATTCTCTGGAGGTTTGATGTGTAATTATTCAATGTACAAGAAACTTACTAAGTCTTATGACAAGTCTAGAACACCGCATTCCACATTAAACCACCATGAACTTATGTATAACAAACTGAAAACTGTGGAATCACCTTTTAGCCTAGGATAATTATTATATTCGCCACTATATGTTCATATAAAGATGGTAACACCTGTCTTAGCTAGTTCAGCTTCTTTTAATGGTGAACAACTTCAAAAATGAGTGTATAGCTTGAATATTATATGTAAAGGGTGAGTCAAAATTCACGGGACACCCTTTTATAATAAATGAGGGGGGATGTTCGGAACATGGCCGCCATCTTGGATCAAGGGTTTTCTCCAATGGGAAGGTGGTCATGTAGCATATCAAAGAAATAAAAGGGTGTCTTGTGACATTTGACTCACCCTGTAGAAAAGCATGAAACACAAGAGTATGCTCTTTGGGCTTTGGAGCTGTTCTCTGAAGTCGGAGTGTTGTTTGTGTTCCAGAAACCTGACCTCACTGACTCTTGCGGCTGAATGCCGCCAAATCCTCACGGAAATGTTGCAATAGCTTTACAAATTGCCAAATAACGGCCTGAATCTGAGGTGAAAAATTGGATGACTTTTGGCTACATAGTGTATCTAAGGACTGAAGCAAAATGTAAGCCATTACATAATATAATGTGGTTCAGAAATTGTGATGTATCTGTGATGGGTTTTAACACAGAAACGTTTTGACTCATACCTTTTTTTTGGTGTGATTTTGGACTAGTCCTGATCATTTTAATCTTCAGGAAAGTTACAGACTTCAAGCTTCACTGATTCACTATGTCTCTCCAGGTTCAGGGCTCTAACACGTGCTTTACAGGAGTAGTCCCCTCCGTCGTCGTCCTCCACGTTGAAGATGGTGAATGTTGCACTTGACGAGCCAGGCCCCTGCCGCTTTCCATTTTTCAGAAAGAAGTATTCTATGCTCAGACCTTCTTCTCTAACATTTAACTGGGTCTTACAACTCAGGACCACCTTATCCCCTTTCAGAGAGCAATAATCGAAATCTAATTCCAGCACGGGAGTATTGAGTTTATCTGCGAACAACAGAAGGAAACAACAGTTTAAACACTACCCAGTTTGTTTGCATAAACACATACAAATATGTATTAACAACAAGGAGTTCGTCCACCATTTTAGAATGGCTTTTGACTACATACTGGAACATTTCTGTGAGGATTTGACAGTATTCAGATGCAATAACTTTAATGAGGTCTGGTTTAATGAGCCTCGGATGCTTCAGGTATCACCAGAGATCCACCTTCTGATCTCAGGATGATAGAGTCCATGCTTAAACCAGAGCGTCCACTAGGGACCCCTGAAATTGATGACATAATACATAGAATTATAAACACCTAACATGTCTTACCTAACACAGGCAAATAAGCAGAGAGGGACTGAGCAGAGTGGTGCTCAGTGGACTGGACCCACGTGGCCCTGCACCTGTAAAGGCCCTCGTCTTTCAGCACAAGGCGAGGAATGACCAAGTCCTTGTCCTTCCGTTTCTGGACCTCAACACTGTCCTTATAGAAGATCACCTCCACCAGCAGCGGGTCGCCTCGGATACGGCAGGTCAGGGTCATCTTCTCTTCAATGAGTAAAGGCTCTGTTGGGATTTGCAGAAGTGTCCAACCGCCTAAGGGTGAGAAAAGAAGTGAGTGTTGTGCCCCCTTGTGTTGGCTTCTGCAATCTAATGCAATCTACTTCAAGGCCACATTTGATACAGTTTCAGTTCTAGGACAGTACATCTGTGAATGTAATTTTTTACATCACCAGATGAAAATGATAAAATGATAAAATGATTCCTCTGTAAACTAATAGAGTTCACTGTCCCTTATATGAAGCTGGAATTACAGGAAAGGGGACCACCTACCATCCACATGTACAGCGAGTGGCTCACTGGTCATTGTCATTAAGGAATACGGCCAGATGTCTATGTCCTTCTCGCCACGACAGCTGTAGTTCCCTCCTTTTTGGACAGGAATATTTTTCAGGCTCAGGTTCTGTGTTTGAACAGACAAAGGAACACCGTTCCTGAACCAGAGGAACTTCCATTCTGTTTCGGGATGATCAGGAACACTGCAGCTGAGTGTCACATCTTCCCCAGAGAACAGACGAGCTTCCCCAGAGGTCACGTCTGCTCTAGCCCTCACTGGGAGAGGAGTGGGGTCTGCAGGGAAGAGGGGTGGGGTGCAATCAGTCAAGGTGGAGTGCACGGTTAGAAAAAGGCTAGCTATGTCTGGACTATTCTCAGTGACACTGAGGAGTTTAAAACCTCCAGCAGCTACTGCTGTGTCTGATCCACTTTTACCAGATCAACACGCACTAAGAACTGGCTGAATGGGGGCTAACAAAGCTGGATTATAGTCTTTAATCGTATAACTACACAGCGCTCGTATGGACAGTGAGTGTAAAAATAATGAGGTAGCTTTAGTGTTATATTCTGAGACGTTAGTAGAAAGATGTAGCAGATAATTAGCACCATCTTAAATAATAAAAATTAAACAAATAGTAATATTAAAAAATATTAATAGTAATAATATTTATTACATACCTTGGGACTTCACATATGAAAACAGGGATAAAATGGCTATAAAAAAAAGCAATAAAAAGTATTAGTTTTCAAACACATCATCAAACATCGGTTGGAAACGAAAGCGACGAAATCCCCAAATTTGTCACTTTACAGGAAAAGGAAAACCCTTTCATATGTTTCACAACTCATTTCGACCCTTTCCATCGGTCTATTCATTACGAACTTTAGACACAGTGTAAATTACAGCGTTAAGTCTCAAATAATATAAAAATATGGAGATATATGTTTTATGTGTGTGGCTCTGTTTGTAGTCACTTACCAATGGAGCCCAGTAAGCAGTGCATGGTGCTGTTGCTGTCTTAGTTGTGTGCTGCACTGTTTAAAACAGGGCAGTGCTTTGTTTTTTTTGAAGATGATCCTGAGTAACTCCCACTTTTTGATGCTTAGTTGGCATAAAAACAGGAAAAGGGCAATTACACATCTTCCTTTTTGGTTGTTCTGGTTCACCACAAGGCACAGATACATGAATAAGCAGAACACACAACAAAACCTGGAAATAACCAGAAACACGTAATAACAGAAAAAAAAAACACAGAATATAATCCTTCATTTAATCATTTATAAACTTTAATTCTCAGGGTTTTCTGTATAAACGGCTACAATGCCTTTACAGATCGAGCAGTCCTCAAGCAAAGTCCATTTGTGCTGCAGAGATACATGCGTGCAGCAGCGGTGTTTCCCAGAAGCTGTATCAGTTTAAAAATATAGGTATGAGCTGGTGTCCACTGAATTAAACTTGTTCACAGTGCATCGTATCATTCACAATGTTAAAACAGCTCACGAGTTAGACGTTGAATTAAAACGATACCACACCGTAACCACATCGACTAACATATGATAAATTAGTTATTTTGATTGTTTACATTCAATCAAATAAATATTAAAATCATAAAGAGCTGTGGAGTCACTTGGTTTTAGAGGAGCTCTCAAAACAAAAACAAAACAAAACAAATGAAATACTCCAATAAATAACAATAAACATCGCTAAAAGTCTAAATCCAAAGCATGTACAGAACAGCAAGGGAAATTCCTGATTAAACACCCGAAACCTTGCATTTCAAGCCTTTCACAAATCATTCTTTATGAATTAAAATGAACCACAAAAATAAACATATTTTAAACTAGTCTGACACTATCTGAACTCAAGATTGAATTCTATATCCTCAAGGCATGTTAAAAGTGCATAAGAACGGCTACTCTGTCCTGCCTTCAATTAAGCGTGAAATACGAGGACGACAGAGAGATGTGGCCAACATTCGTTCACCGAAGCTAAGAGCACAATGCTACTGTTGCTCCCTTCTGGCCGAAAGCCTGGATACATGGTTGATTCCAATATTAAAAGGGAATTCCACTGACGTCGCACAGTAGATTCACTTCAGTCATTGAGGTGTAAACAAAGCCATTCACATTGGGTGGATAGGAAATGGTGAATCCTGTCTACACTGAACCTTTTCAGATAAAACCACTCTGAATGACTTTGTTTACTCTGCTGAATGAAGACTATAAGTTCGGTGTAATTCTCTTCGCTGTATCCTCAATTCCACGTGGTCTCCTTTGACCTCTCTCGTCATTGTGATTGAAAGTATGAACAGAACAATTAGCTTATTGCTCGTTAATCTGACTGTCTTCCTAACTGAGGTGTCTCAAGTTAATCATAAACTCGATTCCTGGTCTCAGATGGTGTTGGCCAGCTCTATCTCATTAAGCAAAGCTTTACTGAATACATAAGCGTTGAGAGAAACTCAACTGTAACAAAACAATGTGCAAAACCTTCCCAGAGTAAAGGAAAGACAAAAAGGTAGAAGGGAGAGGACCATCACCAATTCCAAATAAGCCTGTGCACAGCAGGGTCAGAGTATTTGGGGGCAGGATAAATATTAACAGTCTGTTTCGCCATCTGGTGTGGTTGGGTCACTGAACGGATAATTAGAACGGGGGCTGGGGGGCTACCCAGCGAACACCTGAGGCTGTAGAGGAGGGGGCAGTCCTTCGCTGTCCACGTTGTCCGAGTCGATGGTGGACGTGGGCTCCGTGTTTGTCTCAATGTTAAGGCCCTGCAGGACGTCCTGCACCGATCTCTCCACACCGTCGCTCCACTCGATGAGATCATTCTCCAGCTTGTGCGCCCCCTCCATTACCTGCTCCTGCCGTACCTCCAGTCCTGACAGCAGGTCCAGCGGCTGATATTTTAATCTGCCTCCGGTGGCTGGCTCTGCTCTAGGGCTGCTCTGTGTGGAAGAGGAGGAAATGCAGGAAGTAGAGTTTTCAGATTTTTGCACCTTTTCAGGGGAAGCCTGGCCGGACATATAGAGCTCAAAGTCCTTCGGGCTTATGTTGAGGGACTGGGCGTCCAACTTCTCAATGAAAGCCACTGCACAGCACTGAGAGGAAGCAGAAGACATACAGACATTACTTTACATGTTTTCAGGATGGAAGTTGATGTTAACCCACTGCACCCAGCCACAACAAAATAAGGGAAGAACTCCCTGTAGAATAGAACTGAGCAATGCAATTGGACATTGTGCTAGGCTATATTTTTGCTATATGTTAAATGAATTAAGATGTTTCTGCATTAAACAAGGCTCTCCAATTATAATATGTGTATATAATATGTGTTGGGGGTGAACTGATTTGTAACTTATATAAAAAAATGTAATGAATTGAAGGAAATGCACACGGACACGGGGAGAACACACCACACTCCTCACAGACAGTCACCAGGAGGAAACCCACGCAGACACAGGGAGAACACACCACACTCCTGACAGACAGTCACCCGGAGGAAACCCACGCAGACACAGGGAGAACACACCAAATTTCTCACAGACAGTCACCCGGAGGAGGCGCACATGGACACGGGGAGAACACACCAAATTCCTCACAGACAGTCACCCGGAGGAGGCGCACATGGACACGGGGAGAACACACTAAACTAGGTCCCTGGAGCTGTGTGACTGTGACACTACCTGATGCACCACCGTTGTGCCCAAAAATAATAAATAAATAAAAATAAAATATTATAAATTCATTCATTCACTCTGGTGGGGCCACCAGTCCTTTGTAGGGACACACACACACACACACACACACACACACACACACACACACACACACACACACACACACTCTTTGTATAAATTACAATGTTTCAAATTAATTCCAGTGGAGTTTGGAACCACTAGGTTAGTGTATGCTTTGTATTTTACAAGTGCCACATAGAGTTAAAGCTGAAGCCTCACTAGATTGGTGAAGTAATATCCATCTTCTCCACTCATCAGACGGCTGGGGTTGCAGAAGCGGGTGATGTACTGTATGTTGGACTGCAGACGAGGTGGGTTTGCCTTAAGCACCACATAGATGAGCGCTGGCAGGAAGTCGTCAGCGGAGGCGGCCTCACGTTTGCTTCGTTTGATAGCGCTGAAGATGTGCTTGCTGCATCTGGTGATGTAGCTCAGTTTGACCTTAGGCACTCGCCTCGAGTCCATCTCAATGATGTCTGTGACAACAATACATTTAGTATAAAGTTGAAATATTAACTGCAAATCAACAATAATTACACTGAAACCTGACACCAGTGGCCGGATGTATCACAGATGTAGGGGACCCACTACATGGAGCATAAGCTGCTTCAATCAGGGCCCACATAGAAATGGATTCCCCTCTCTTGCTATTTCTACATTATCAATAAAAATGAATTAATTATCACATTATTACAAATAATGTAATTCAAATCTTACTTATATTTCTCATCATGACTAAAATTAACACTAAATATCATTACCAACGCTGTGTGCTGCATCTCGAATTCTTACTCTTAGGCAACACAGCTCAAAAACAAAATCATTGACAACAAACACTGAATGGCAATAGAGCAGAGTCCAATATTGACCTTGAGAAACCACTGACACATATCCTGACATGCCAGCATACATTCTTCCTCTCTGTCTCTCTCACACACACACACACTTTCTGAGAGTGTTGTAGGAACAACAGTAGAAACTATTAGGATACAACAATCTCTTCTGAGATGGAAAACATTGAGTAGAACCTGTAAAAGCTGAAAGTGAGACCCTGACAAATGTGGACCAACCCACTTAATCACAAAGAATCCAGTGGCAGTTCAGAAAATCATAGTAGGATAGTAGTCTTTGGTTATACACTACATGTCCAGACACACATTTTAAATGACGTTAAGGCACATCCAGTTACAATGTGTGGATAGTTTGTATAATCTCCATAGAAATCACTGTCAACTGAATGGGAAGCTCTGGTATAGCTACACATGCGCATATTAAGCACCCGCCACACTGTGCAAATGTTGAACAACAAAACTGGGTTCTCTGGACATATGCCATCCCAAACCTTTAGGATGAGTTGGAGTGGCATATGATTTTGTAGCTGTGTGCTACCAAATCTTCACAGTGTTACCGTAGTGTAAAGCCTTCCCAGAAGAGAAAAATAGCAAAGTTTCAACAGCAAAGAGTGAGTACAATGACTGTAAGTAGCATAATAAGTCAGGCACTGATAGAGAGAGTACATAGCTGCCTTACCAGTAATGGCCTTCACTAAACTGTCCGCCACTGCAGGGACTTCTTCATTCAGGGGGACGCCCAGCATCTGGATAGTGACCCAATGCAGAGCCCTGAACATATTCACACACAAATTTGACTTTTATTTACTTACAAATTGTGCAAAACGTAAATTGAATGCCAGTGTTATGCAAATTATTGTTATAAAGTAAGTGTCAAGGTACCTCATATCTACATTTGTGTACTAACTATATTGATTTGTCATAATAATGCTGTGATGACAATCTGTTTTCTACGTTTACACTACTCTCCAAGCTTATTCCTCACAGTAAGGAATACATTATAATAATGTAACAATTCAAATTATAGTGCCATTAAAATCTACTATGCACCCATTTCGGGAAAATAAAGCCCACCTCTCATTAGTCAGTGCTTGTTGTCTTCTGTCGTGTGATGACCTACCTGATTCTCTTCTGAATGGCCAGATCTTTGACCTCGTCATCTGCCGACTCGGGGCAGAAGGCCTGCTCATACAAATGCAGCATCATGTACTTCTCCACTTCATCCATCACACACTCGATTCGATCTGGGGTCCCTGGCCAGCGTTTAGGAAAACACAAACATAATGACAATACACATCACAACCATTTGGATTTCTAAAAGCATTTACTTAAAACACCATGAAACTATAGTTCAGCAAAAAGGGCCACACTGGTTTAGCTGCAGGATAACGGCTGGTGGCATCAACTATTTTCGTTTACATTTCTGGCACTTGGCAGACAATCGTATTTAGAGCAAAATACAATTTTAATCATGTTACAGAAAAGGACTAATACAGTGTAAGAGGTTTTGCACAAGGACTGTTATATCCTTAAAATGTTTTCCCAATTAAAGGCTAAGCAGCAGCTCTATGAAAGTGTCAAACAAATAAATACAGTGGAGTTTGAGTTCCTAACTTGTGTTTATTGATCGTCAGAAAACATGTTATTTCTTACTAATTGAAGGAATAAGGTTTAAAAGACCGTTGGTCCCCCCCCCCAACAGTGTTCGGAAACTCTAATAGGCGTCTTGCCTGTGACGTAGATGGTGGACAACAACTCTAGAAGCTGCACTTAATTTAATGCAAAATGACGAAAAGGTGTGTTGTTTTTGGCTGCAATCATTCAATGTACAGTGGGACATCTGTGAACAAATGGCCCAAAGATCCCAAAATATCCAGAAAATGGACTAAATCTGTCCACTTTAAACGGGCACTTTGGAAAGGTCCATCCGCTCACTCCGTTATCTGTAGCTCATTTCACTGGCGCTTTTCCAACAATATGGGCATGTAAGGACACCAACGAAAGGTGTTCAAGAGCCTCTGTAACATGGAGGTAAACAGGGTAAGGACACTCACTTCGCCTGTTTTAGTTGGTGTTAGTTAACGTTAGCTTGACTCGCTAAACTCGGTGTCTCAGATTATACTCGGCTACGTAGCTGCATTACGGAGGTTTATAGTGTCGGATGAATTCGAGTTCGACTTCGATCACATTTACAAGAATAACGGTACCTCTAAATTTGAGTTTAGCTTATTGCTAGGCTATTGTCATGAATAATGTTGGTTATTTAGCTAGATACTGTCATAACAGTCAGTCATAACGGTGTTTTACCGCGGCGTTGTTCAGCTGTTGTCCACCAGTGACGTCACGGTCGCATTCAAGAATTTCCGTAGCGAGCTCGGGTTTTTCCGTCAATTTAATAAAATTGTTAGTTTTAAAGCAAATTAAGCTGCTATTTTCATTTTAATTCATACTTATATCTGTCAGTAACTACAATAATGTGGAATATTCATGGAGGTCCATTAAGTGGTGCTTAGCCTTTAAGGCTGAGAACTGAACACAAGTCTGACATGAAATGTCACCAGTAATACATTATAAATCACATTTAACTCCACAGAGCATCAACGTGGTCTAAACTTAACATACATTTGTAGAAGGTGTTCAAGCGGTCAGACAAGCTCTGGTAAAAGTCCTGAACAGATTCTGAGAGCTCCTCTGCACCGAGGTCCTGAAGGAAATGCAAGAGAGTTAACTGTGAGTACTTGAGTTCAAATATAGCTGTATGAACTGTGAGGCTACAATCACAGATTCCATCTGAGCAACACGCAGCAAGCAAGAAGCTGGCCTTTAGTTTGAAGAGCGATGGATGGTTACTAGGAAAATGGACTGAATTCATTAAAAAAATCTGTCATAAGTTACACCTTGCACCATCATTTTGAAAATTAGTAAATATAAAAAAGAGACAAAGCTTAATACAAGTACCTTTTTGAAGGCTACACTCTGACAGAAGCTGTGACTCTGTTTAAAGATCTCTCGTCCAGGCTTATGCAGGGTCTTCAGGAAGTCGATGAACTGTCTCGTAGCTTGGTCCGACGCAGGCTGCTGGCTGTTGGAGGAACTAGAGGCTGACTGTGTCTCTGGAACTGTGACATCTGTGGAAAATTAAGAATCCAATAGGTAGTAGAAACATATGCAACTTATGGAATTTCTAAGCGATTACAATTGAAAAAATATTCTCTGCATGGAACACACCCCGAACATGTTTTTTTTTCTGCTACTGCAAAGTAAAGTTTAACATATTGAAATATAAATAAATAAAAATAAAATGAAACTCATAAATTATGTCATAACATTTGCATAGGCAAAAGGCCAAATTTTATCAGATTAAATAATAATAATCAAAAAAATATTTTCACAATGAGAACAAATTCTTTAGCTTTACCAATACTAAAGAGCATTTCTTTTTATATTAATATAAAGTACAGGGCGGGCCATTTATTTGGATACACCTTAATAAAATGGGAATGGTTGTGGCAGCACCTGAAACTATGGATACTGGAAGCCTGTGCTAGCATTTCTCCTGCGGTGTTGTTATCAGTGTGTGAAGAATGGGAGAAGAGGGTTGCATTGACAACACAACGGGCAGCACTTTGCACTTAGCAAAGCACACCATTGTTTTTCTTGTGAAATTCCCAATAAGTCTTTTGTGTCACATGACCCTCTTCAAATTGAAAAAACAAAAGTTGGATCCAAAATAGCTGACTTCAAAATGGCCGCCACCCATCTTGAAAAGCACCCCCCCTCCCCCCCATATACTAATGTGCCACAAACAGGAAGTTAATATCACCAACCATTCCCATTTTATTAAGGTGTATCCATACAAATGGCCCACCCTGTAGATTCAACCACAAGCAATAGTTTTGCATTTCTATTGGTCCATTATTCACGTTAAAAATGGTAAATGAAAATATAGGTTTTATTGCAAAAGAGATGATACAGAAATGTACTTAACAGCACTGATTAGCCATTGCTAGGATTTGTTTATACTACTCTCATGACTTCTTAACAAATAGCCTCAAAACTTTGTAAATCTTCGTAAACCATTATTATTAATATTATTAATAGAATTAATAAACAAGGACATCATTCGTGTCAGTTCTAAGATAACAAAACAAAATGTGGAAATATTTTAAAAATGTTGGAAAACGTTTATAGAAATTAATTATATTTGGTACATAATAAATGTAATTGATGGACACAATCTAAAATTGCCTTGTACAGTCAGCAGAATGCGTGAGACGTTTTTCCCAAAACACACTTTTTTTTTTCTTCTAAAAACCACCTATTTCTAAATCAGTGTATTGTTTGAATGTATTTGCCAGGAAATAAAAGGGTGTGCCCAGATCGTTACTGCAACAAAAGGAAAAGCTCACAAAATGCTGAGAAAGCAGGGACAAAATCTTCTGTTTGCACCCATCGCTTCCTTTACAGCTCTTGCAAAATAGAAAATGAAAGCACACATCTGAATTTCCAACAGTTCTATTTTTAAAGACATTGACCTTTATTCATCACATCTACACAGAGTCAAATCTGATCTGAAATCTACTGACAGTTTTGTTAGCTATTTCTTCAATTTACATCGCATATTATCAGCTGTTTTAATTTAACACTACAGAGTTAATTACGCTTTGGCTGTTAGAGCTCTGCACTCATTACCAGACTCTAAACTTTCCCTTTGAGGACCACTATTTGCTTAAGAACTCATGAGGAAAACTGGAGTGTGTCCAATGTAAATAAGGTGACTAGTGGGGATTTATCAACGGCACTGAAATCAGATCTCAGCATGTACCTTTCCCCAGGCTTATCTTTGGGGACGTTGCGAAAAATTTCTTCACTGTAGGGACCGTAAGTGTCTTCTGAACAGCCCTCTTCTCAGTTTTGCTGGATTGGCTGCTGGTGGTCTCAGAGCGTACACCCTGTTGACTACTCGCATAGGCAGCTTCTTCCTCTCTCTGCAACCTAGTTCATCAAGAAAAAAAACTCTTTAAGGATTTATACAAAATCATGCTTTATTATATTTACTCCTTATGTTATGAGGCTAAATGTTGTGATAACCGGTAATAACTGTCAATGTAAAGGGTTTGTAAGCTGCAGGAGGCATTTTGTTTACCAGTGGGTGTGTTAAGTTTCGAAGAAAAAAAGACAATAAAAGGAATCCATGTTAGAATTCCAGAAACTAAACTAGGATTACACGTGTTGGGTTCCACACATTTTAAATCCTGCAACCATCAGGGGTGAGAAACAACCATTCCCCATCTCTACGTCCTCTTTCTCACCTTTCTGCTAGTGCACGGTCCTCTTCGATCTGTCTGGCTCGAGAGCGCTGGATATCATCCCTCCAGCACTTGGAACACAGCCCCTTCCAGGCCGTATTACCATAGAAATCACAGCCGTTCTTACATTTCAGGTCCGCCTCATCCACATGGATGCCCCTGTGCTCTGAGCGAGAACTCATGCTTCTTTTCTACTCAGGCACACCTGAAAAAGGCAAAAGTACATTTACTGTAACCGTGCAAACCATGTTAAATTCCATGTAACGTCTTTAAATGTTAATTGCACTGGTACAGGTACATTTTCATAACCTGAGATTTTAAAATATAAATATACACAAAGATAGAATGCTTATTAGAACATCTTTATCAAATATGATTTTAACTTATTGACTTTACATCCTGTGGTTAATTTACACCATTTTATTCAGAATGTGATCCACTTAGCAATTTTATTTACTATCCAACGTCTCCAGTAAACCTATATATGTTTTACATGGAATAATTATGAGAGCCCAAACGATTTTGTCTGGGGATTATTTTTGCTTTAAACAATCTTTCATCTAATTCTCTGCCATGATAAATGTAGGCAGCAAATCTGTAACTATTAAAAGACGTCTGGTTCCTATTACCTCACTGTAACATATGAGATTATATGTTTCTCTAGAATGGAGTCCTTTACATCGAACCACTCAGAATGGTGGGTTTCATCTTTGAAACACTTGATTGTAAAGATTATTTTGTTTAAATGTGAGGAGCTCAACTTCTAGGTCTACTACAGGGTTAATTCCAGTTCTACTACAACTACTACCAGACTGGTAACTACTAATACTAATAATAATCCTACTATGCTAAGTCACTCCTCATATTAATCCCCTTCTAATGCTATTACCAATAATACATGTCTGAACAGACTAAACTGTAAATGCCTCACTCAGCTGTTGACAGTAAAGACTCCTAGCATTAGCCACAACAGCTACACTGAAGGTTAAGGGAGGACGTATTTTCCACACTTTCAGGCAAATGACATTTAGGTATAAAGCCTCAGAAAACCCGCAGAAAGGCAAATTAATCTCTAGAGCAGATTTTCTCCCTCGTCAGCTCCTGTAATAAACTGCTGACAGTGACAACCTGAACACACAGGTAAACTCAGGAAAACGTTCAGCTCTGACAGTAAAGACGAGCTCACGAAAAAGAAGCGTCTGAACACCGCGGAGAACACGGTCAATAGTCCCTACCCGTCCTTAAAGAATATAATACGCTTTAAAAACAAACCCAAAAACCAAACACTGACCATTAAAGAGTCATCACACTCAGGAGCTGCTCTCTTCTGTCCCCCAGGCGTAATCGAGGTGCCAACTTTCAAAATAAAAGCCCTTATTATGGCCGAGCTTAACATGGTTGGTTCAAATAAAAAATATCTCGCTGTTTATTTAATATTTAACATATACGCTGAGATATAAACAGCTTTGACAAAGTCAAAATGGCGCTGGGTTATTAAAAACACTGTTAATTTATTGTGCATTTCACATTCACTGTAGTCAGATTGTTATATTGGTGTGGTTTGTCGGGAAAACACTATGAAACTACAACGGTAACAGAATAATTATTTATGTATAAGTTATTATGGTAATGTAAAAATAAACTCATTAATAAATATAGAACATTTGTATATATGTTTAAATAAATATTTATATATATATAAAACCACTCTAGTACCTGGGCTTTTGAAAATATGCTTCAATACAGAATCAAATTTATGTTTTTGAATTTTATTTCTTTCTGATTTATGATTTTGAAAGTATTTTACCTCGGGTATGAACTTATTTTTATGAACACAGCCCCCTCTGATTTTTACCCAGGACCAAACCTTTTGGTCGTCCTATGGGTCTGCTGTCTTTGTTCAGGGAAATGGCAGAATTGCTCCTTGTCATCATAGTAACTTCTGGAAAAAAATCTTTAAGGGTTTTGTATCATATCTGATGACTGGCCAGTTAACTATGCTCTGGGGATGGACCGTACTTCGGTGATTCACATGGTTTCACTGCCATGATGCGAATTTCTGAGAAACAGTTAAATTAAAACGAAAGTAAAAGCTGCTGCAACATTTTAAATAGCTTTCGCTGTTCACTGAGACCTAGAAAAGACTAAATGTAACTGAAAAAGAGAAGTTTTTAAAGATACAGGGTTCTCTTAGAACAAACACCACAGTAAAATTTCTTTATCTTCAGGATATTAATAGTCTGTTATATTGTGTCTTCAGTGGGCCTTTCAGATCTTTGAGACACTTTGAAAATAAAGAGATAATGTCCACTGTAGTTAGTCAAGCAATTTCCCCACATTCTACAGTGTCCAATGCTATGTTTATAGGGCTATTACAAAACAATTCCACAGTAAAATGTCTTCATCTTCAGGATATTAATAGTCTGTTATATTGTGTCTTCTGTGAGCCTTTCACATTCCTGAGACACTTTGAAAATAAAGAGAAAATGTCCAATGAATGTAGGCACATGAGTAATTTCCCCACACATTCTATCATCTCCAATGCTATGTTCACAGGGCCATTATAAAAAAATATACAATAAAATTTCTTTATATTCAGGATATCAATAGTCTGTTATATTGTGACCCTTTCAGATTTTTGAGACTCTTTGAAAATAAAGAGATAATATCCACGGAATGAAGCTAAACGTGTAGTTTTTCCATGTTATGGAAGGTGTGTTCGCAGTTCGCCATCTAGCGGCGACAGAATGTAACTACAGCACCATTTAAGGTGGAACAAGAATAAGAAACTGGCGAATAAGTAACTAACTTCAGCGTCGTCAGATTTGGTAAGTGTTCAGTAGCTGAACCCTCCTGTCAGGTAAAGGAGAGCAAAGAGTACTTTTTATACAATTTTTTAACAACGAAAATCTTTAGAATATGGACTGCGTGTGTGTTCCCTTCCTGTTTCAAACAAACTCTTTTTTTTCCCTAGTCATTTAACTTATGATTTCTGTTTTTACTCATCATTTCTATATCTTAAGAAGTAATATGAATAAAATATGCCAAAGTTTATTAAACACATTTTTTTTATTAAACAAGGATTGTTTGAATAAATATTTGAAACTTTAAGCCTATAGTTTTGCATTATATTCTCACATATCACAGCTTTTCTGACAGTTATGGAATTCTGAAGATCAGTTTTCTTCTCAGGGTGAAACGAGGTTCCGGGGTCATCTTAGCATCATACTTCTTTTGTTGAATCTCTATCCTCCCCTCTTTCCTGCTGACCTCTTTATTCACATTGGTGAGGATTGTGAGGATGTCTTCGCCCCTAAATGAACAGGAATTACACACTTATTGTAACCTCTTGGACCTCAGAGTAAAACTCAGTAATAAACTTTAAAGAAGCAATCAGTCAGTTTTGTTCAGAAAGAGCTGTTAAACAGACCCCTAGTGGCCTCTGTGTGTCATTACAAAGCCTGTACAGAACAGTGTGAACTCACCTTTTACTACCTTCTTCTAAATGTTTGCAGAGTGACTTAATAAACCAAGAGCCATCATCATTTACATATGAGACAAAGTCCTGTACTGTGGACATGGCGACCAGGAAATCAGAGTTTTGGGGGAGGGTGTAAGGCTTTTCCAGGTTGGCAGATGTTAATTGGGAGTTGGCCGCAGTGACCCTGATTTCCTTCTCCATCTTGCCCCCCCTGCAGGCCTGGATAAAGAACACCTTGGGCTTGTCCACCAGAGAAGGGCAGTTTCTCCCATCAAAAGGAGAGAGGATGTGCTTCATGGAACACAGTTCCAT
This sequence comes from Hoplias malabaricus, assembly GCF_029633855.1. Classification (NCBI taxonomy): domain Eukaryota; kingdom Metazoa; phylum Chordata; class Actinopteri; order Characiformes; family Erythrinidae; genus Hoplias; species Hoplias malabaricus. The sequence goes on from NC_089818.1 coordinate 8,290,814, forward strand.
ATCTGACCCAAGCACACCATCCTCCTCTCCGTGACTGAGCACACAACACACAAAGCAATCTCTGTTTTTGTGTATATCTTCTTTGTTGTAGCTTAGCAAGAGCTTCTTCATATTCTCGGCTTCCAGGTTCTCATGTGTGTGCACGTCAAACCCCAAGAGCTTAAACACCTTTCCTAGAGACACTGAAACAGAGAACAGAGATATCAGTTATCAGATTTCCGTTATGGTATGGTGACAAAGTTCATACCCATGTTATCTCCAGGCACATTTGCTAACAATAAACCCTTGGCATTAGTTTGTTACAACTTTAAACACTATATAGTGACAATGTCTTCAACAGCAAGTAGATAATTCATTTATTGTCCAAACCCACTGCTGAACCTATGTGTGTCTTTTGAGGTTTTACATTTTTTATTGAAACTTTAAATGTAAGTACTAATTATACCATGAAATCCTACACATTTTAAAGTGCTGTCACTGTATAGCTGCTGCACTAGATCTGTACGAACGGCACTCATAACGAGATCGCCGGTTTGATCGCCATCAAAGGCCAGGAGACTAAGAGAGTGCAGTTGGCCTTGCTCTTTCTGAGTGGGCGGGATTGCCCTCCTTCTCCACAACAATCTGTGGTGCATCTTTTAGCTAATATAATAGATCTGAAGAGTTAGTTCAGTTTTATCTTAGTACACTGGATTGGGGAGAAAAAGTGGGTAATTTGTAAACCCACTTTCATTACGATGAACAAATAATTCAAACCTGCGTCTTTATCATATCCTTTTAGCTTCTTCTGGGGATCTTTAAAGTTGACGTTCTTGATGATTAGGCAGATACCGCGTGGGTCACTGCTCATTTTGTATTCCTTTAAGGACAATGAAAAAAAAATAATTATACATAGGTTCAAATACGCTTCATTAAAAAACTGAAAATTATTGCAGTGTGAAAACAGCATTGAACTGAGAGTAAAATGAATCAGATCTGTGTTTGAAACGTGTTAAAGCTGTGTTATGATATCATTACCTTATCACCAACGTGATCTGAGAATATACAAAAAAAAAACAACAAAAATTAGGTTCAGTGTTGTTTCCATCATGAAATTATACAAAATATATTTAAATATATAAAAGTTTATATATATACTAGATAAAAGAGGTGGGAACATGTCAAAAAGTAACATAAATCCTTATGTATATGGGGTGTATGTATATAACCTTAGCTCTTGATACTTGAGCCTTGATTTCCACAGTTAAGTCTCAGTTCAAATCATGAGTCAAAAGAAATTACATTTTTTCTTCAAATCATCAGAAAACTGCCTCATGGTGAGGCCACGAGAGAGGAGCCCATACCTCGGCTCTGTAACAACTGTAGAGACATTTAATGTAGATGGATTCAAGCCATTTCCATCCGTTTGTTGGTAAAATCCTTTGATACTTTCTGTTAATAAAACTTAAATCAGAGATGCCAGGGATTTTATATTATGTATTTTTCCGTTGGCATGACAGGTTTGGGTAGGTGTGTTAGTGGCAGTTTGAATGGACACAGTGGCTGGCTTTAGCCTACGTCTCAGAGGAACATACACTATGCCTTATGCTGGTAGTATGGTGTGATTGTCTTAGTTAGCTGACACATGGAATTATCAGTGAATAAATTGGGGGTAAAACTTTGAATAATGTTTTGGAGAAAATTAATGAACATATAAAGTCTTTCAGACTTTCAGCCAAAATCCAGTGATGTGCCCAGTGTGAGCGCAGTGTAGCTGACCTGTCTCTGTGGAGGGTCCAGCAGGTGTTTCCAGTCTGAGTTTATCATAAAGATTTCCATCATGCTCTTTTATCTTTGTTATCATGATGCTGCTAGCGACAGACCCTTTCTTCCTGACGCTGTCGACAAGGCTGCGAGCTTTATCAGCTCGTGCTGGGTTCTCTTCCAGAATAGATTCAACCTCTTGTTCGTTTAACACTCTTTCCTTTCTCAGATCGTCCAGGAGTTGTTTGATCACGGGTAACGTCAGGTCATTAACTAAAGCACTTCTGACACTTTCAAGGACTGTGTCTGTGGAAAAAGAGAAAAGAATTTCATCAAGAAAGGGATCAAACACGGAGAACAGCGCTGAAAATCTGGACTAGACATGGTTTCCTAAGACCACTGTGTGAAGGAACAGCATTTACTAAGAAGGCTTTACACTGAATATTGAGGTTATCCACATAAACATGAGTGATGTCAGGAACTGATGTTGGATTATTCCTGGATCACAGACACCACTTCAGTTCATCCCAGAGGTACTGAATGGAGCGATCTCACTCCAGAGAGTGCTGTTCCACGGCTGTACAGCCCATTGCTGGGAGGAGACATATTGCACATTCAATTTATTGATTTATATTTAGAATGTGACAAATCACTTTTACAGTGTAACTATTACCAGTATCATGCATTATACATGTATTCATTTGCCTTGCTGTGCCCCTCCTGCAATAGCTTGGAAATCACTGATTTAACTCATCTTTACATTTGTTATGGTGGATTTCCACTGCATTGTACCCACTCTACTGGACTCTACTTTCAGCCCGCCCCCTGAAGTGTAGAATTGCCCTGAAGTGATGTTGCAAAGGCAGTCTTTGGAAACCACAACAACGGCAGCTGTAACGTTAACAGTTGTTTTCTCATCGTGTATTCACGTTGTTGTTGTTGCTGTTGTTTGGGACTGAACACAGCTCCGTCATCAGCTCAGACAGATCAGTAGAGTTTGTTCCTTCCTTGTTTTTAAGTGTTGTATATACATTGATGAAATATGAATGTTATAATTTAATTCTTGCAGTTTATTTTGCAATATTTGCAGTTCTGGTAAATGTTTCTTTGCCTCATTTACCATATTGCAGCTCATCAATGTAGATTATATAATACCAATGACTATTAACTGTGTTAAAAAATGCTGCAAATCTCTTTATTGATGGTAAATAAATTGTCCCAATATTTTTTGCCCATGTCCATTGTGACACAAAGTTTTACTCCTGAAGAAAAATAAAAAATTATATTTAAATTACAGCCTGCTGAATACTGGGTAAATACAGAGTAAGAACCTGTTAAGTGAGCTGTAAGATAAAATAAGTACTAAGTAAGTAAAGTGTATGACAGTAGAAATATGTGGTTATTACTGGTATCTTACAGATATTTTACAAATAAGGCACACCATAAGTACAGAGTAAGTTCTTATTAAAGAAAGTAGCTGACCATGTCCTTCCCTGTTTGTGCGCTGTAAGTAAATTTAAAGGATCTATAATTACATTCAGAACTTCAGTGAATTCAAAGAAGCTGCGTTCCTTATTTATAAAAAAAAATGACAGTAATAGTCACTTGCATAAACTGTCATACTTTTAATTCAATTTTATAATCTATAATTATACTGAGAAGTGCAATGGACTCAGAACAAAGTCACGTGTTTTATTTGTAAAATGTCTGTAAGATAAACCATGTAAGAACCACATATTTCTACTGCCATACCCTTTACATTCTCAGCACTTTTGTTGCTTTATTCTACACCTTACTTAAAGGCACTAGCTGAGTTTCATGGTGCTTTGTACTCATTAGGTTCAGGTTCAATCATCATCACATATTTCGGGGATATTTTACACGGTTTAACTTTTATGTCTTAAGACATTATATGAATATTGGTGACTAATGATGGAATGGATGTTTCTCTTCTGCTCTTCTTCATTATTTGTAAAATATTTGTAAGATATCCAGTAATAACCTCATATTTCTAGTGTCATACCCTTTACTTAAGGAATTAATCATCATGGTAGGACAAGTCCTAGCGTTCCTGCTCAATAAAACATATCCATGAAGTTAGCACGGTTCTTTTAATAATTAATCATGTTTAGTCAAAGAGCCTTCAAAAGCACAATCAGACAGAAAAAGGAATTAAAAAAGAAATGCACATGAAAAGTGACTTTTCTGTTTCTGTCATTTATGTCATTTTTAAAAGAAAACTTAATCACTATCAGTAAATTCACAAGTCCTTCAGTGGTTCTAGAAAACTAGCCTTTTACATCTCCCAGAGGTGGGTCAAAGTACTTTAGATGCCCTCTAAGGGTCATCCAGAACGTCTTCATTACCTCTGTATGTTCATTACTTTTTGCAGCAGTAGCCTCCACTCTTTTGTTTACGCTAAATGTATGCTAATTTCACCATGAGAGCATTAATGTTGCTTTGGTTCACAAATCATCCCAGAATAGTGCTCTAGAGAATGTAGTTTCACTGCTCCCCAGCCCAGCCCTGGTGGGTTTTATGCCCCTCTATAGCTGACAGCCAGCACTGGACACTGTGACTGGACGAGCAGCAGCTCCAGAGCAGGATTTCCAGAGCTGTGCACACAACTGAACGCCTGAGTCAACAATGAGCCGAAGTCACAACATTGAGGTTTCCACAAATGCTTAAACATACAGTTTACTTCACTATTTAAGCTACTCCCCCAAACTCCTTAAAATGTCTTCCTTAAACTCTTCATTTTCCACGTTCACCCCAACACTTTGTCATTTATTTCTTCATTTAAGAAAAAGCAAAGTTAGCAGGATTAGCGTGTTATTTTCTTACCTGCCATCTCTGTATGTGTTACCTACCGACGAGAAGCTCTGAGATCAGTGGGAAACTGGGGCTGAAAAAAAGTCTGATACCAAGCTGCACAAGGGAGAAATAGAAAATGTGGTTGATAGCCAGATTGCTTCACTCATGCAGCCACACACTCATGTTTCCTTTGATACACAGGTACTAAACCCCTCCTACTTTCTTTTTTACTCAAGTTCCTCCTTACACCGATTTAAAAAAAAAGTGACCAAAGTTATATAAGGTCCTCTCACACACAGACACACACACACAGGGAGACACACTCACACACAATCTGTCAGAAGATACTAACAGAAGAATATGGCCGGTAAGTCCCCTTATGATCTTATTTGACCTAAAGAAATACCTGTACATTCTTTTAAAAAGACAAACTTGTGTCCAAATGTTTGGATATTTGTCAGATGACATGGTTTATTGACTTTTTCATAGTTAAGGGTTTCCTCTACAGGAAACACACTTGACTTTTTGTGGGCTGAGATTTTATTTCGTATTGCAGTGAAAAAAGTATAACGCCTAGTGGTTAAACTCAGAGTGTATTCTCTGTTGAGTATGTGTCATTGTCCCTTATTTTCACTCTGAACATCAACAAGACATTTAATCCATCCAAACATTTGCACACAGCTAAATATATAAATATGTGTGATCTTTTCCTACTTCCTACAGCTCGCCTGATGAGTGTCCGGGTCGAGCTCATCGAGGGGCTTTCTCAAGGTCTCCTGGATGACCTGATTGATGGTCTCCGGGCTTCAAACCCTCCGGTCCTTTCTCCTAGAGAAGCCAACAACATTCGGCAGGCCCACCACGTGCAGGAAGACAGGGTTGGAGTACTAGTCGATATGGTGTGTAATAAAGGAGACGTAGCCAGTCTCAAGCTGATATCCATTTTGGAACAAAAGGACAAACACCTTGCTGAGAAACTCGATCTCGCCACAGAAGCCCAAGGTAAAAGGAAAAGCAATGCTCAATACATTTGATTTAGATTTATATAAGATATGAACATTAATTTATTACAGTTTCCAAATGTGGGTCTTTGTAGAGGTATTAGTGATGTATATGATGAGAGTATGCACTGTAGGCTGAAATACGTGCACCCACTTATTGTAATTAAACTGCTGAACTGTCCACTGGTCATTCATAGTTTATATTTATTTTGAGTGGCCATTGGCTAGGCTTTTCTTTAAATCCACTTTAATACCCCTTTGTGATTACCTCTGTTTGTTTCTAGGTTTATTTTAAGTGGGTTTACATATGAAACTTTGCTTTAGGCTTATGTCCAGTGTTCATTTACTAACACATAATTTCCCGTAGACATGAGAAACCTCGACCCTGAGTCTCGGAAGGCGGTGGAGTTGCAGCAGTTAAGATGAACCAATTACTAAAGAATTACCCATGAACCCACACAAAGGCTGTAAATATTATTTCCTTGGAAGGCCTTCATCTTCAAGACATTCCAGGCATTGACTGCATTCTTTTTCACTTTCAATGTGGGGTCAGGTTTTACAACTGTGTTCATTAACTCCCATGTCATTAAAATAGACTTTGACGACTACAGCTTTTGTAATTTGAGCTTAAGTTTGTTTTACAGGAAATACAGTTTGTCATGACTATGCTGGAGTAACCCTCAGGGGAATGCAGTTCCAATGCTCCACAGCCCAATGCTGGGGGGTGGGATATATACCACTCTAACTGACACTTGGAATTGGTTAGAACAACCTCAGACTCATGTTTGGCTGCTGTGGATAATTTACAGTTGGGTGTGTGTGTGTGTGTGTGTGTGCACAGCTAAAGAAATTTTTGCGGGAACAGTTTGTGGCTGATGTTTCCACTTGGTAAAGCATTAATAAAGCACCAAAAATAAAGACTCCAGGCGATAAGAGTGGTATTCAGACAAGATTTACTTAAAAAACCAAACCAAAAAACAAACAGATATGACATTAATTCACAACGTAGAGGCAGTGGTAGAAGTCTAAGTTCTTCTGCTTTTGTCATCTGTGCTCTCTCCTTTAAAGCACAACCACAGCCGAACAGGTGTCGAGGGACCCTTACATCACCCCCCCCGTACTATAGTAATGTACAGCTTTCTACAGAACGAAGACACAAGTGGCTTATTACAGGCAGTTCAACAGGCATTTATACAAAAACACACACGCCAACAAACAGGAAAATTAATGTGGCCCTCGCTTGGCATGCACACAATCTATCATTCATGCAGGTCACACATACAATTACTGAAATGCGCACACACTCGTCAACACACACACACACACACACACAAACATACGCATTCATGCATGTATGTAAGTACATTTAAAATGGCAGGTCAACTTCAAACGTCATGGCAACCTTCTGCATAGCTTGTTTATACTTAGTTTAGCTCTCTGTAAACTCCACTTCACATTCCAGCTGCAATAACGCTCGCTCAAAGATTAAAGTAAAAGTGATTGCTTCCTGATAAGCGTCTCCTGAATTTTATTCATGCCGAATTCCACCCACGTTAGGTCAGCCCTGACATGTTGGGAGGACAAAGACACTTCCCTACAAAGCATCTGAGAGAGTAATGACCCAGTAATGTTATGACAATGTCTTGGATCCCAGTGGCAATCCTGGGGGTCATACTCACAATAGGAACATCTACATGTGGCCTGGAACATCTCTGCACTTAGAAATTTGAGAGAGTGAAGTTCTCAACCCCCTGGCTGTGGGAACTCTGTGATTGTTGGGGTCAAAGTGTGAGAAACTCCCAGTGACTGTGCGGAGGAACTGAAAACCTTTGTGTCCACTTCTGTTTCTGAGTAAACTCCACTTGAACTGTATTTTGTAGACGTCTTACATCAGTCAGCGCAATTCAAATTTAAAAGCAATGCAGAACGTTGACTGGGAAATTCAGTGTTGACCAAACGGTGCACACGTGCACGTACGCTGAGCTCGTACGCAGAAATAAGGCAGAATGGAAATCACAGCCATTGTGGAAGAAGCGGCTGTGAGCAGGGTTGAGTCGATGGCTGTGCTTACACACAAACACTGGCTGTATCCTCAACCCACTCCAAAATAATGAAATGTCAAGAAAAGCAAGCAGGAAAAGACGAGCCATCTGCGTTTTACTCCTAGCATCTGTTCCATTCTCTCACTTCCTTTTCTCTTTAATTCGCTTTCATATGTAGCTATTTATTTATAGAATCCATATATTTCAAAAGCAATTATGTAAATTTCACCCATGGCCCAATCCCCACAGGTATTTCAACATTATGCATAATTTAGTATTAGATATGTCTGAAATAGTTTTGGTTAGAGTTTTAAACTCTTTAAAATGGCAGTGATAAAAACCTTCGTGTGTCTTCTGAGTTTTAATTTGCAGCTCATTTGCTCAGTAACTCACTCCTTTTTAACCAAATACTCCACAAAGTGGCTGTCAGTGAGGCTGTGTGCACTTGTTATGCGTGCGTCTGGTTCCTATGACCGTCTCTGTGCCACAGGAGGAGTCGCTCAAACAAAGCCTTTGCGATCAGACATTTGATTTAAAAGAATGTCACTTTAAAAACGTATTCTGAACATATGTAATCAATAAAGTAAACCACAGTGCGTTCTTATTTTCTTAAAATGCCAGGGTTTTTCCTGTCCATTCCCGCTTCCCCCCTGACATCCTCCCAGAGAGGAACCCAGTCCTTCAGTTCAGTTTGGCTCTCAGCACCACAGAAATACTCAACGATGGCAGTGATCTGGGACCAGTTTCTGTGTGTACAACAATTAATCTGATTATTCAAAGAAAAATCTATTTCATTTCTTTTTTTTCCCCATACAGTGACACACAACATCCAGAGCAACACGTCGCAGGACCGCACATTTACAAAGTAGAACCTCATGCGGAAAAAACAAAACAACAAAACAAAGTAGTTCTTTCCTCTTTTGTGTTGTTCCATGTCGTCCGGCCGCACACTGTCGAGTGACGGTGTGTTGGTTTATTTTTGCTAATATGTGTGTGTGTGTGTGTGTGTGTGTGTGTGTGTGTGTTTTGTTTTAGGCCAACACTCCGCCAACAGTGGAAGCAATAACAATTCCTAACACCACACAACAGATGAGAATCATAATTTTCTTCTACAAACATACAGAGAAATAGACAATCAGATAGACAGACAGATAGATGGTAAGAGGGACAGACAGACAGACAGATAGACAGACAGATAGATGGTAATAGGGACAGACAGACAGATAGATGGTAAGAGGGACAGATAGACAGGGAGATAAATAAAGACAAATATAGACATAGATTGATAGACAGACGAATAAAAATTCCAAATATAAAAAAATGAAAAATCCAGGATGCATGAAAAGAGAAGAACAAATGAGTTAATAATCTGATTTATGACAACTGTGAGATTTTATTAAACAAATCTTTGATTGGTTTAGAAACACCATTCAAAAGAACAGACTGATGAAGTGCTTATTACAACATTCATAAATATTTAATTTAATAAATTCCGAATATACACATAATAAAACATGCCACAGAGAGCACAATTCCCACAGATGATGTAGAAAACACACACACACACACACACACAGGGTAGAGGAATCCAGCAGATCTGAGGACTTTCTGAATGTCTGGGATATAATTTCACCAAGCAGGAACTAGCAGCCCAGACGCTGATGCTGTGTGGTGGTTAACCCTGAGTCCTAATCCTGAGTGTAATCAGATCAGAGATGGAGGTGGAAGTAGCCTATGATTATTGCCCATGGTCTATTATTGATGTGATGTACAGCTTATAGTTTAGGATTCAAACCTGTGGCATAACTCACTAAGACACACCAGACACAGTGATGCAAAATCCTGCTTTGTGAAACGCCCCAGTGGTGCGTGTTTATGGGTCATACACAAGTACAGACAACAAAAACAACAACAAATGTCTCACAAACAGAGATCAAGCAAATGTCTTCACAGAAGACAATCACAGACGTCACAAGCTGTTCATGCACGAGATCAGACAACACACAGCCGTCTTCCCAACAAGTACGCAGAGGTCACTGGGAAAAGAGTGAGGTAGCTACAGGCCGGCTCCCAGAGTCAAACTACAGTACACTACAGAGCTGGTATCTAAAAGCTTGTCAGCCCTCCCCCCCGGCGCTAGCTGAGTCCCACAGCCAGAGAGATGATGAGAATGAGCAGACAGAGGACCCCACACACACCTAACGCAATCAACTTCTGTGGGAGAGAACGAGAAAGAGGGGAGAGAGGATTGGGAATGCATTATTACTGGCCTGTCCAATGATAAAACGGCATTAAAGGTGGGATAAACAATACGTTTGGGGCTCAATGTTAGTTACACAGTAGGTCACATGGCCTGTGGTGACCGTCTGATTCTTAATGTTCATTGTCAGACATTTCCTAAAGCAGGAGGAGACAGGTCACTGTGAAATGAAAAGTAAAGCCTGTATTGGGGAGAATCCACCAGCCTTCTGTAAACAGGACCAATAAGCTCGCTGGAAAATCCACTCTCCACATGCTGCACAATGCGAATACACAGAACACAGCTGAGAATTTCTGTGTGTTATTGGATCCAATCATTACAACATATTAACAGTGATTTTCTGGACATTTAACATATTCTCTATAGACATTAATGTAGCTGTCAGTTCCAGGTTTGTTGGTTTCTTCCCATTCATATAGAGATAGGACCCTGGTCTTGTGTGAGTGGAAATAATTGGCTGATGGCATCTGAATGCGATTTTGTGAAAGCCACTGTGTGGACGGATGTTCTTATAAGGACTTTGGTCCGTGTACTTTTCGTTAAATGGTTTTCCATTTCTACTCCTGCAACAGCAAAAAAGAGAACGACCCATTTCCCTATTTTGAACGATATATAAATATAACTGATTTAAGGAGAACAAACGGTTTTCTACATAATAATGAAACTAAATATAACAAAATAATAAAAAATACATTTTTTTTCATTCCTGCTTATGGCTAATTATGAGCAGATTTTAGCCAGAACAGGAGTTTTTAACACTAATAGCGCCATATATTTTGCAAAGGAGAAAGTTTTTCTGCTGGTAGATTAAACATTAACATACTTGACCCATTTCATGATGTAAATAGACATATGGTAAAGGACAGGGCAACATGCTGAGACTTCCGTGCACACTGGGGACATGGATGTCCGGAGAGAGTGCTCTAAGGCTAATATAAATAAGTGTGTGAAACCACAGCAGGATGGTGATGTTTATGTGAAATATAGCTATCTATTTATATCAATTTATAGGGAACTAAAATGAAAATAAGGGCGGCACGGTGGCGCAGCAGGTAGGTGTCGCAGTCACACAGCTCCAGGGACCTGTAGGTTGTGGGTTCGATTCCCGCTCCGGGTGACTGTCTGTGAGGAGTGTGGTGTGTTCTCTCTGTGTCTGTGTGGGTTTCCTCCGGGTGACTGTCTGTGAGGAGTGTGGTGTGTTCTCTCTGTGTCTGCGTGGGTTTCCTCCGGGTGACTGTCTGTGAGGAGTGTGGTGTGTTCTCTCTGTGTCTGCGTGGGTTTCCTCCGGGTGACTGTCTGTGAGGAGTGTGGTGTGTTCTCTCTGTGTCTGCGTGGGTTTTCTCCGGGTGCTCCGGTTTCCTCTCACAGTCCAAAAACACATGTTGGTAGGTGGATTGGAGACTCAAAAGTGTCCGTAGGTGTGAGTGTATGAGTGAATGTGTGTTGCCCTGTGAAGGACTGGTGCCCCCTCCAGGGTGTATTCCCGCCTTGCGCCCAATGATTCCAGGTAGGCTCTGGACCCACCGCAACCCTGAATTGGATAAGGGTTACAGATAATGAATGAATGAATGAATGAAAAAAATCAAAATATATCCGATTGTAATACATTCTTTGGTACATTTGATAACATACAAAATAGTGAAACAGGTCATTCTCCGTTTTTTTATTGCAGGATTAGAAAAGGAAAACCAATTAACGAAAGGTACCCGGACCGACTTTGCTATTACCCTGTTATAAGAATTTATTTGATACGTTATGTACTATGGCTAGTCAATAATTAAATATCAATATATATCGCAATATTAACCAAATTTGTCCATATTGTCCAGCCCTATTATGGACAGCTCTTAAACCAGCTCCTATCCTTAGACACAAGAACACACCCCTCTGTACCTGACTCCGTTGCCAGAACAGCCACAAACACAAAACAAAAACAGGACAGATGGAAGATGAAAGGACAGGTGGACGTGATGGCGGTCATGCAGGCAGGTCCAGTGTGCCTCTGACTCACCCTCCGAGCTTTACTCTGGTATTTTACTGCCTTCTTGGTGTCGGACACGGCTCTCTCCACGTAATCCACCGCGTGCTCCACGTTATACTCTATGCGGTCTATCATTTCTCCCTGACCGGTGCATCAGCGAGGGAGGGAAGCAAGAAGCGGAGACAGGGAAAGGAAAAGAGGAGAGCAGGGCAAGTGTACAAAGGAGGGGGGAGCGAGAGAGAGGAAAGAGGAAAAAAGAGAGGGGGGGAAGAGAGAGAGAGAGAGAGAGAGAGAGAGAGACTTTAGAGGGCAGCTGTGGACTTGTTAAGCTGTTACTCACCACTTTGCTTGTTTTTTGCACTTTAACGGCTGCTTTGGTGTTTTCTTTGGCCTTCTCCACATATTCCTGTGCATTGCGCACATTGGATTCTATGTTGTTCACAAGCTCCCCCTATAGGAAGGGAAGGGAAAGACAACTCTCACCTGGTGCCCCAAGAATCATGGCTTTAATTTCTGTGAAGACTGGCTTCTTAGACATGGATTACACCTGGTCTTGGATTAAACCCCAACCCCAGGGGTGTACCATAATTAAAGATTCATTTAGATCTAGGCTTAAACTTAATCTGTGTGTGAACAGTCAGTCATCCTAGAGTGAGAAAAAATACTCATAATATGGCAGAGATTAATTGATCTAATGCAGTGCATAATATAATTAATTTTAATTTCCGGCACTACCAGCTGATATTAATTAGTTATTGGAAATTTGAGCTCCTTAAACAGGGAATTGCTATCAGTCACACCTGTTAAATCTGTCACGCCCTAATACATGCACAAATAAGTGAGAATTGATGTGAGGATTAGCAAGAGAATTACCTCCAGAGGTTAGTGGAGACCCCAAATTCACAGCACACTGTTAAAGGCCTATGTAAGAGTGAGAAGGAGAGAGAGAGAGAGAGAGAGAGAGAGAGAGAGAGAGAGAGAGAGAGAGAGAGAGAGAGAGAGAGAGAGAGAGAGAACACAAGAGACAAAAGAGGCAAGAAAGACAGAGCAGAGAAGAGCGAGGGAGATGCAGACTCTGTGCAGGTTTCAGATCTCGTTTTCACAGGGGACGGAGAATGGTGCCATTGCAATTAATTATTGAATAAAGTCATTTGTATTAATAGTCTCTCACTCTATGAAAAAATATAACATTAAACATTCACAGACTCATACAGACACCGTGAGGGTAAGGCCAGTGATCCCTGAGGCTCCTGGTTGTAAATGACAGTGACATCAGTGGGGATCAGACTTGTGCTTTCTCAGTGTAAGGACTAGAGATTGATTGGCACACCTTCATCATTTTATTACATCTGTCAAACATAATTGGAATCAGTTTTTTAAATGATCAATTACATGTTTTATTGGTTCTTTAAGGGAAATATGTGAAAGTGAAACACCTGTCATTGTAGTGTGGGAGGTTTCAGGGCTAAACTGGAGCAGCCTGGTGGACAATTTTCATTAACTCCACATTGCACCAGTAAGACCATGTGCATCCAATGGTTCAAACACTGTGTCCTGAAGGCGATGCCGTGTATCAGGACAACAACGCACCAATACACACAGCAAGACTGGTGAAAGATTGGTTTGATGAACATGAAAGTGAAGTTGAACATCTCCCATGGCCTGCACAGTCACCAGATCTAAATATTATTGAGACACTTTGGGGTGTTTTGGAGGAGGAGCGAGTCAGGAAACGTTTTCCTCCACCAGCATCACGTAGAGACCTGGCCACTATCCTGCAAGAAGAATGGCTTCAAATCCCTCTGACCACTGTGCAGGACTTGTGTATGTCATTCCCAAGACCAACTGACGCTGCATCGGCCGCAAAAGGAGGCCCTACACCACAATAATAAATTACTGTGGTCTAAAACCAGGTGTTTCACTTTCATTGTCCAACCCCTGTACATCATTGCTGTTTTATTAATGCACTTTTGAAAAGAACTAAAGGTGGCCTTACTGTAAATAAATAGTCTGTATGAATGTATATATCAGTATTTAACCAGAGACTAAGCATTACATTCACAGATCAGTGCTATGTTTAAGAAATTACATTTTCATTTTGAAACTCAAAGAAATGTGTGATTTGTTCAAACTTTCTCAGACCACTGCACACTATTCTTTTTCAAAAAATACACAAAATGTTTTTGCATGTTCTGGGTGTGTGTGAGTGTGTGTTTCCGTGTGCTGGGGTAGTGGTGTGACAAATCCCTGTCCTACCGAGAGGCCATCTGTGAGTGGAAACAGTGGCTGAGACGCAGAGACCCGGAGCCAAATGGACACAGCAGAGGGGGAGAGAGGGAGGGCCGGGGAAGGTGAGAGGGGAATGGGGACGATGGCAGGGGTCCAGGGGGAGGTCTCACCTGGCTCTCCACCAGCATGGCCATGTCCATGAACATGTCGTGCAGCTCGCGAATGCTGTTCTCCAGCTTGATGATCTCATTGTGTCGCGTCTCTATCTCATTCATGGCCTGCTGCGTGATGTTGGAGTCCATGATGATCTACGGAGAGACAGACAGACGACCAGATGGCCAGACGAACAGACAGACAGACAGGATTCAGTGCACCATGACTTCTCATCACCAAACCTCACATTTCACAGCGATTTGTGTGAATTATAAATCAAATCAAATCAAATTTATTTGTGTAGCGCTTTTTACAACTGATGTTGTCACAAGGCAGCTTCACAGAATTATTAATGACATATTCAAACACTGTTTGCATGCTTCAAAACAGTTTAGAGCTAGATCTGAGCACATGCTTTGATTTAAAATTGAATATTAATTGTTCTTTTAATAACTGATGAGTCACAAAACCTTTAGGCCATTCATGCAGGCAGTAAGACAGAGATGTCCACACACACACACAGAGAGAGACAGAGAGAGAGAGAGAGAGAGAGAGACAGAGATGTAGCGAGGCAGAGAAGACAACAGAAAGTAATGTGTGATTAATACAGACGTATAACTATATCGCTGCTGTCCAATCAGAAATATGTATGTCCATTTTAGTGGATTTCTAATTTACTACATATTTGAACACAGCACCTGTCCATCACACTGTGTGATTTCATGAACAATGGATCAATAGAAAATTATTTGGAATAAATTATGTTTTTTTTTACATTGACTTCCATTGAAAGTTATAAGAGATTTACATTGTAAAGTAAATTTTTTGGGAGATGCATGTTTTTATTGGACAGCAATGATATGCACACAATGACATCAAGCACACACACACACACACACACACACACAGAGAGAGAGAGAGACAGAGAGAGAGAGAGAGAGAGAGAGAGAGAGAGAGAGAGAGAGAGAGAGAGAGAGAGAGAGACAGACAGAGAGAGAGAGACAGACAGAGAGAGAGAGCTCGGGATCAGCAGGTCTCTTCTGTTCTTGTCAATTCCCAGCAAACTTTCTGCCCTCTGGCCTCTCCACTGTCGTGTTAAACTGCCCTCAGTGGAGATCAGCAGGACTCTGGATGTTATCAGGATTTGAGAATTTGTGTGTGGAATATCAATGTCTCCCTTGAGCCAGGGACAGCAGGGGATGAGGGACAGGCCCAATCTCCCTTTCTCTGGCTTTATTTCTCTCTCTCTCTCTCTCTCTCTCACACACACACACACACACACACACACATACACAGGAGTGAGATCAAGACAATCTTCTCACAGCCAGTTCAAGTCTAATCATCTAGATGTGGCAAACTGATATTGTACATAAAAGAACGTGTGTCCAAATGATTCAATGAAACGTATCTGATACTGTGCACTTTCAACATACCCCTGAAGTGAAGATAGCCGGGTTGTCACTTTCTAACATGCTCTCCAGTTCCTCATTTGTGGTGTTCCTGCCAGCTACAAATGCGCACACACACACACACACACACACACACACACACACACACACACACAAAAACTCTGTTAAATTATTAAAGATTTATGTACGTCTAAAGCTAAATGATTTTTTTTTTCTAATCTGTAGCAAAAAATTATTCACAAAAAAATTATTGTTCATTAAATTCAGGTACAATTTTATCAATTACAATTTTAACCAAGAAATGAAAAGACCCTAAAACAGAGTGATCAATGTGAAAGAATGGAAGGAATTTTAAAAGTGAGAAAGTTATTTTAATGGTCACTGAGCAGAGAAGCTCCAGACTTTTGTCCAGACTCTGGGTGCAGAGAGCCAGTCTTTCTTAATATTGCTGCCAGAAAAAGAGAGTCAGTATGGCCAGGGACTGTTCTGCACTGATCAGTGGAGCTGCCAGGAGGTGCTGTCTGAAAGAGGGTCCAGTCAGGAACTTGTGTGTTTTGCTATAGTTTTTAAAACTAGGGCTAATGGCAATGCATTTAAATATAGCACAATAACTGAGCTGTGAGGAGTGTGGTGTGTTCTCCCTGTGTCTGCGTGGGTTTCCTCTGGGTGACTGTCTGTGAGGAGTGTGGTGTGTTCTCCCTGTGTCTGCGTGGGTTTCCTCCGGGTGCTCCGGTTTCCTCCCACTGTCCAAAAACACATGTTGGTAGATGGATTGGTGATTCAAAAGTGTCTGTAGGTGTGAGTGAATGTGTGTGTGTGTGTGTGTGTGGCCCTGTGAAGGACTGGCGCCCCCTCCAGGGTGTGTTCCTGCCTTGCACCCAATAATTCCGGGTAGGCTCCAGAGCCACCTTGACCCTGAGCTGAATAAGCAGTCACAGACAATAAATGAATGAACAATAGCTGAGGTAGTGTGTTGGTGGTGGCTGGAATTAATTTGGTTAATGCTAACACACACACACACACACACACACAAAGACCACCAAGCTCATATAAATGTTCTCCTAATGAACAGAATATGAACAATAAAGTGCATACCTTCTACCTCTGAGAATGAAATTTACTGCTGTTTTTTTTTTTACATCTTCTGCCAACATCTGCAATAACCTGTCCACAATAAACAAGTGTTTTTTTCTGCTCAAACACAGTGGTCACCAGTGTATTAACATCAGACCTGGTGAACGGGTGATAAGGCACCTCTTGGAGAAAAATGGAGAAGTGACCAAACACAGCCTGAAGGTGGCAATGTAGCGCAGCATTTTGCATTTTCCCTCACATTTTTAAATGCAAAACGTTGTCATCATTGTTGTAAGCAGGGTCTAAATCTCTCCAGTTGTGAGGAAGCACAGTGCTTTTATTTTCAGCTTGAACACACTGCTCCAAACTTATATGGTCAGCAAGTTCAAAAGTTTCACTGCTCCACAGACAAATGCCGAAGGACTTTACACCACAGTTGCGATCGAGCACAGACCCCTTAACCCCATTCAACTCTAGTGTCCCTTTTCATTCCATGCTTTAAAAAAAGATTATAAAAACAGTGCACAACTTAACACCTGTGTCCAATGTGGGTGCGGGGTTCAGTCATTATTAAAAAGAAATGCTTCCAGAGATCTCCAGCAGACTAGTGTTTCTGGGAAATCAAGTTCTGGGCTGGAATGTTTTTTTTAGATACATTTATAATCAGGACACAGGATCCATTAAGAAAAATGGCATTCTGGAAAAAATATATAGGTCTCGGTACCACTGGGAACTTAGACAGCACCATGAGTCAGGTCTGATAAAAGTTTCATGTGTCCTGGTTATGAATGCACTAATTAAACACCAGCACAAAACTGAACATGCCAGCGATGCTACACTGAGTTTAGAATTCAAATCCAAGTGTGAAATATATACCTCTCAGTAACAAAACCCCTATGAACATAAATATCAGCCTCTTTAAGGTGTGTACATCACGGACACTCTCAACCGTGCACACACAGCTCGTACAGTCTCCTCGGAAAAACACCAAATGGGGTGTTGTGGAGCAGTCACACATAAACGATGAGTGTTAAAGTTAACCTCATTAATGCTCTTGTGGATAAATGCCATCAAATCCCCACAGCAATATTCAAACATCAAGTGTCTGGATTTCTCAGAAAGTAAAGAAGCTCTCACTTCGATTAAGGGGAGACGAACCTATAATTAATAATACGCTTCAATTCAGAAAATATCAACAATAAAAAATCAATAAGCAGCTGTCCACAAACATATGGCCACATAGTGAATGTGACAGAGTACAAATCTCCGCCTGAAAAGACAAAGCGCATGTATTATGATTTTTATCTTCTTTCATTTATAATGAGGGGCCAGAGGACACACACGTGTCCAGTTTCCCCCTGTTGCTCCTTATAGTAAATGGATATGACTCGATGACATCACCAGTCAGACACACTCATCTGTCCGTCCATCTGGTCGTCCCCTGGCTCCCATCTCCCTCCCTGGTCCTGCATTTTTAAACACATCCATCTGCATTCCTTTAAGCACCTGTCCAGCCTCAAGGTTAATTAGCGAGCTCTGCTGAATTAATGGAGTTAGAGGTGGGGGGGTGGGTTTTCATGCTGAGGGTCCAGGTTGTTCAGAAGGTGCACTGTAATAAACCACAGGACACGGTGTGGAAAACACATCTATGGTATTTACAAATCTCATCTAAACACAACGTGTGTAACAGTTTCAACATCCTCAGAGATGTAAGGATTGGAGCAGGACCCTCTGGATCATCTGCACATGAGCTGAAGGTCACCCTACTCAAAGCCAAGCATCTGCTAGAGGGGTATAAAGCCCCCAAACATAGAAAACACACAGAGGAATGAAGTACCTAGCAACCTGAATGAGCCGGAATGAAGTTTGACTAATGTTTATGTGGCTGAATGCAGTCAAATGTCCACAAATGTTTGCGCATTTAGTGTATTGTAAAAAGACTGCCATAAAGAGAGCAAGACAGAGCGAGAGAGAGAGAGAGAGAGAGAGAGAGACTGATAGAGACAGAAAGAAAAAGAGAAAGAGAGAGAGAGACAGATAGAGACAGAAAGAGAGAGAGAGAGAGAGAGAGGGACTGATAGAGACAGAAAGAGAGAGAGAGACTGATAGAGACAGAAAGAGAGAGAGAGACTGATAGAGACAGAGAGAGAGAAAGAGAGAGAGAGAGAGAGAGAGAGAGAGAGACTGATAGAAACAGAGTGAGAGAGAGAGAGACTGATAGAGACAGTGTGAGAGAGAGAGAGAGAGAGAGAGAGAGAGACTGATAGAAATAGAGTGAGAGAGAGACTGATAGAAATAGAGTGAGAGAGAGAGAGACTGATAGAGACTGTGAGAGAGAGAGAGAGAGAGAGACTGATAGAGACAGTGTGTGTGAGAGAGAGAGAGACTGATAGAGACAGAGAGAGAGAGAGAGAGAGAGAGACTGATAGAGACAGAAAGAGAGAGAGAGAGACTGAGAGACAGTGTGTGAGAGAGAGAGAGAGACTGATAGAGACAGAAAGAGAGAGAGAGAGACTGATAGAGACAGTGTGAGAGAGAGAGAGAGAGAGAGAGAGAGAGAGAGAGACTGATAGAAACAGAGTGAGAGAGAGAGAGACTGATAGAGACAGTGTGAGAGAGAGAGAGACTGATAGAGACAGTGTGTGAGAGAGAGAGAGACTGATAGAGACAGAAAGAGAGAGAGAGAGACTGAGAGACAGTGTGAGAGAGAGAGACTGATAGAGACAGAGTGAGAGAGAGAGAAAGAGACTGATAAAAACAGAATGAGAGAGAGAGACTGATAGAGACAGTGTGAGAGAGAGAGAGAGAGAGAGAGACTGATAGAGACAGTGTGTGTGAGAGAGAGAGAGACTGATAGAGACAGAGAGAGAGAGAGAGAGAGAGAGAGAGAGAGACTGATAGAGACAGAAAGAGAGAGAGAGAGACTGAGAGACAGTGTGTGAGAGAGAGAGAGAGAGACTGATAGAGACAGAAAGAGAGAGAGAGAGACTGATAGAGACAGTGTGAGAGAGAGAGAGAGAGAGAGAGAGACTGATAGAAACAGAGTGAGAGAGAGAGAGACTGATAGAGACAGTGTGAGAGAGAGAGAGACTGATAGAGACAGTGTGTGTGAGAGAGAGAGACTGATAGAGACAGAAAGAGAGAGAGAGACTGAGAGACAGTGTGAGAGAGAGAGACTGATAGAGACAGAGTGAGAGAGAGAGAAAGAGACTGATAGAAACAGAATGAGAGAGAGAGACTGATAGAGACAGTGAGAGAGAGAGAGAGACTGATAGAAACAGAGTGAGAGAGAGAGAGACTGATAGGAACAGTGTGTGTGAGAGAGAGAGAGACTGATAGAGACAGAGTGAGAGAGAGAGAAAGAGACTGATAGAAACAGAGTGAGAGAGAGAGAGACTGATAGAGACAGTGTGAGAGAGAGAGAGAGACTGATAGAGACAGAAAGAGAGAGAGAGACTGAGAGACAGTGTGAGACAGAGAGACTGATAGAGACAGAGTGAGAGAGAGAGAAAGAGACTGATAGAAACAGAGTGAGAGAGAGAGAGACTGATAGAGACAGTGTGTGAGAGAGAGAGAGAGAGAGACTGATAGAAACAGAGTGAGAGAGAGAGAGACTGATAGAGACAGTGTGTGAGAGAGAGAGACAGATAGAGACAGAGAGAGAGAGAGAGACAGAGAATCACAAACGTTCTCTTGATTAAATAAAACTTGATTAAAAAACTTCCCTAAAATGATGTCTACAAAGTGAAAAACAACAAAATGTCACCAACGTCCCTATAGATATCTTATTAAAGGTTGTAACTGTGGTGTGTGTGTGTGTGTGGCTTGTAGTGAAGGACGGGGTGAATTAATGAGGGAAGAATAGGACAGGGATGTTGGGGCTAGATGGAAGGAGGAGAGGCTGGGGTCAGTGTTCTCATCTTAAACTCTGATTATAAGCATTAGGACGGGATGGGCAGGGGGGTGGATGGAGAGAGGGAAGCAGCATGATGGACAGAGAGAGAGAAAGTGAGGAGAGAGAGTATGATGGTGGGGGGGGGGGTAACGGTGACAATGATGGATGGCTCTGTGAGGTCAGGGCTGATGACTGTGCTCATGGTCAGAATATTGATGCGGCCCAACTCTGACATTTCACCACAGTAGCCTTGCTCCCACTGATTAAGCAAAAGCGTGTGTATGTAAATGCTCTTGTGACTACATGCTATAAGATACTGACAGAAATGTTCCAACACTCAGTATACACCTTTCAGGAAGAGTAGATTCAAGCCCCCTGTGCGGAGGTGTCCGTAATCTTTTGGCCAGAAAGTGTATCTAATTAAATGTACTTAAAGATTGAAGAGATTTTCCAGCTTAGCTCATGAATAAGACGCCCGTCTGCCTGTGTCTGAATATCAGAAGAGCACGGCCTCACATATGATTTGAAATAAATTAATTTCTGTCCAACACTTAATATGAAACCTTGCGATGAAAGAACACATCAGAAGAGAGCAGATCAATAAGGTTCTTGCTTTTTTCCTTTTACAATATTTTGAAAGCCAAACAGAAAGGACCTCTGCTATAATGACCTTCAGTGCAGAGGCAGGGTGCTAAACACACTGCCCTGACCGTTAGTAATTAGGGCAGTTACTTCACTGAATACACTGTGACTGCAGAGTGATCTCTGTGCCCATTTCTCAGCAGTGATTCTGATTCGATTACACAGTGCATACAATAACCAGAGGAAGGGCGGCAAGGTCGTAAGGATGTCGGATTGCATCTGTAACCCCAAGAGGCCTCTGTAGATCAGCCCTGTCCAATCACTTTCTTTGGGTTATGGTCATAATAAGGTTTACACTGTTTATCTTTACAGCCACTATGCTACAATTTACTTCATACACACCTCAAGTCCAGGACCATTTATCGAACACAAATAAAATCAGAAAGCAGTACATCTGTGACTTTTATGGGCTTGGGAACACTATGACACACTGTGGTCCGAAAAACTACTGTCTACTGTTAAATTCTTTACTGCATGTGACTGTTCAGTTAAAGGAACACTAGGTAGTAATAAGAAATATCATGTTTTCAATGCAAGAAAAAAAAAAGAAGTGCAAAGTTTTCCAGCGTAAAGTTTAAAAGCCATAATACAAGGTTTAAGTTGCATATCTGGAAAGGAACCATTTTTCTACCATTCATTCATTCATTATCTGTAAGTGCTTATCCAGTTCAGGGTCACGGTGGGTCCAGAGCCTACCTGGAATCATTGGGCGCAAGGCGGGAATACATCCTGGATGGGGCGCCAGTCCTTCAAAGGGCAACACACACACACACATACAGACACTTTTGAGTCGTCAATCCACCTACCAACGTGTGTTTTGGACTGTGGGAGGAAACTGGAGCACCCAGAGGAAACCCATGCAGACACAGGGAGAACACACCACACTCCTCACAGACAGTCACCCGGAGGAAACCCACGCGGACACAGGGAGAACACACCACACTCCTGACAGACAGTCACCCGGAGGAAACCCACGCGGACACAGGGAGAACACACCACACTCCTCACAGACAGTCACCCGGAGGAAACCCACGCGGACACAGGGAGAACACACCACACTCCTCACAGACAGTCACCCGGAGGAAACCCACGCGGACACAGGGAGAACACACCACACTCCTCACAGACAGTCACTTGGAGGAAACCCACGCGGACACAGGGAGAACACACCACACTCCTCACAGACAGTCACCCGGAGCGGGAATCGAACCCACAACCTCCAGGTCTCTGGAGCTGTGTGACTGCGACACCTACCTGCTGCACCACCGTGCCGCCCTTTTTCTACTATATGTATTCATATTTTGGAGCCACGTATGCTACCATCTAGACAACATACTGGTAAGAGATAACCATGCATATTTACAACTTTCAGCACCAAGCCACATTCGGTATGTGTTTAAAAATCATGCCTGCGAAGTGTGTACCATCCCCTTGTTTTTCTAAGGTTTTGTGGTGCTTCTCATCTTTTCTCTTTTCTGTGCTGATCTGAGACTCACGTTATTCATTCACACCTTCCCACACACTGCACGGCGAGGTGTGCTGTCAACAGAGAAGATGGCAAACTCGCTGTTTTTCCAACCACAGCCTCTCTACCCTGTTCTGCTGGTTTGCGCTGTGTAGTGGGGAGTTCTGACCCATTAAATCGGAATGACTTGTGGGATTCACTACTGGGGGGTGCCTTTCCAGAAGTAACCACTTCATGGAACAGTGTCAGTTCCATGTAGCTGCTCCCTGGTCCCCACCTCTGAAACATAGGCGTCTCAAAGCTACAGGCAATGACACTTCAGATTAACAAACCCATTACCCACAGCACTGCTTAGCAATACCCTTGCTTCTGCAGTCAAGCCACTGTAATTTATGCACAAACAGGGGCCAAGAAGCACATATTTAAGCTGGAATTAATTCCTGGAAGACAAACAGCGTTCTTCTAAAAGATAAAGCTATGATTTTTATCAACAACCAGGTCACGGAGGGTGCTAACACACAGCTAGCAAGATCTCTACACACTCTAACACTCCTTATTATAATGTGCAGTATATCATCAAACGTTCTCTGTGCAAAAACTGCATAATCTCTGTAGAAAAACATCAACTAAAATGAGACGCCCTGGAGCAACTGCATATGTGTCTGAGGTCAGCTGTGTGTTATATCACAAATTCCTATTGTGTTGCCCCGTCAATTGCTACATCGCACCCAGTGGACTCCAACTCCCAGGGTTCTTTCTTGGGTGAGAAACAGAGCACAAATCAAGAGAGACAGAGTGTGCTACCAGTCACCTGAATATTTATGTGTTATACCTTTTGGAAAGACTATTTAAACACCATGCTTCCTTTGTCATGTTGTGTATTATTGTCACTTTCCTTTTGCTAAGCGTTTTTTGGTGTTTACTCTTAGTGTTTAGAGCCATTTCTTCGGCCTTATACTATTTGTCTTTATTTGTCCACCTTGACATGTGCTGCCTTTGTTTTGAACTATTGCTTGTTTCACTCTGTGGGAAATGAGCTGCTAGTGAGCAGTGAGGGGTGGCGTTGGATTGGGGACAACTGGATGTTGTGTGTCTAGTCTAAAGAAGAAAATAACTATCTGGCTGGTTACCAGCGTGAAGAAGGAAAGTGAGTGTTTATCGTCTTATGAGGATGTATTAAAGCCAATGGAATGAATAACTGAAATAATGTCTTCCTCAGGGATGTCCATGATACCAAGACACACTCTGGATGTGCTTCTACAGCACGTCTACAGGTAACTGACTTTCTTTTTTGATTATTTATAATGAACATTTGAACACAATATATGCATAAATGTTAATAAATGACCATGTAAATGTTAACTAAGGGACCTCCACACTGCAGTTACGGCTGCTGCCATGATATAAGACGCACCACCCTCTCACCGGCCCACACTGGCAGTTCAGTAGTCTTACTAATCATAAGCCAACTTTGAAATGGAAGGAGCATTTTCCAGGTGTAGAGAAGATCAGCGCAGGGGCTACACATGGCATTATCAAACCGAGAGCAGCTCCATTAGCCCACCATTCACTTTCATGTGTCTCATTAGGGTCTTAAATCTCTCCCAGTGGCCAGGAGTCATGCCTGGCTTATAGAGCAAATGGTTCTTGGACAATTCGTGTGCGATATTAGTGAAGCAATTACACACAGCTGCTTAGAATTTTGTGTGTGGGATAATCATAAACATGAGCTTATGGTAAAGAGGAAGCTTAAATGTGTTTGAATATAAGTATTTGGGACTATGTTTGTATTATGAGATTGTGATTCCCAGAGGAGTTAAAGTGCTTATATGGGAGCTTTGTGTGTGTGTGTGTGTGTGTGTGTGTGTGTGTGTGTGTGTGTAGTCGTTCATGACTACAAAAAAAATAAATAAAACGTGGGTACACAGCAGTGGGAAAGACCATAATTAACCCAGAACAATCTGGTGTGGGCCAGGACAGAGGAGTGAGAGGAGGAGAGAAGAAGAAGAGGAGGAGGAAGAGAAGAGCAATGGGGGACATGTGCAGAGGTGGAGAGGCCTCACGACTCTGTGGAGACGAGCAAATGAGCATCAATTAACACTGTGTAGAAAAAAAAAGCTGTTAAAGCAATCCCAGAGAAAAGCAAACGCAGAGAGGCAGGAGCTCTGCCGGGCACCAGCCCACGCTCCAGGCAGAATGGGGCCACGCACACACACACACACTTACACATACACATACCCAACATACACATTAGGAGTGTAAACATGGATCAGTCTGCACATGGCAATTTAAAACGGGTCATACTCCTATATAACAATGCTCAATTAAATAAGCACATTTTTCAGGCAAATTACTAAGTCACTTCAAAGTGACTCTAATCCCAAACCCCACGACCCAGCACCACCAATACATACAAAATGGTGCACTGGTGTAAATGTAAGCAGCTGTATGTGTTTATTCATGTACCTCTTAATAAATCTGTATACAACAAAATCAAATCACAGTGGAATGATCAACAGCTTGGGGCTTCTCTGAGAATTGGAAAAAGAAACTAATTCATGCCTATAATTGTAAACAGTTATAAAAATATATCAAAGCCATTCTAGTTCACCATTTCTGCTGTGAAAGTTAAAGTAACACTAAGCAGCATTTTACCTTAAAAATGAGCTTCAAGATTACTGTGATGCTTCTTGAGCAGTAATATGGAGAACAGAGTCTCTTTCGTTGCTACTCTGGGCACTTTTGAGTCGCCAATCCACCTACCAACGTGTGTTGGTGGAGCGTGGAAGCACCCGGAGGAAACCCACACAGACACAGGTAAAACACACCACACTCCTCACAGACAGTCACCCGGAGAAAACCCACACAGACACAGAGAGAACACACCACACTCCTCACAGACAGTCACCTGGAGGAAACCCACACGGACACAGGGAGAACACACCACACTCCTCACAGACAGTCACCCGGAGGAAACCCACGCAGACACAGGGAGAACACACCACACTCATCACAGACAGTCACCAGGAGGAAACCCACACAGACACAGGGAGAACACACCACACTCCTCACAGACAGTCACCTGGAGGAAACCCACACGGACACAGGGAGAACACACCACACCCCTCACAGACAGTCACCCGGAGGAAACCCACGCAGACACAGAGAGAACACACCACACTCCTCACAGACAGTCACCAGGAGGAAACCCACACAGACACAGAGAGAACACACCACACTCCTCACAGACAGTCACCCGGAGGAAACCCACGCAGACACAGGGAGAACACACCACACTCCTCACAGACCCTCACCCGGAGCAGGAACCTGCTGCGCCACCATGCCGACTGCTTTCAGAACAGTGCTGTAACAATGAATTGCACTCTGCAACTTCTTTGCCCAGGAGCAAAAATACAAAATCTTACCTAGTGTTGCTCTAAAGGGAATTTTGTAAGAACAGACATAATACAGAAACAAATATTAATATTTCAGACTTTTCCAGATGCAGAAACTGAAGATGTTCAGTTGGTTACTTTAGCCTTTGCTGCAAGAACAGGGAAGGCTTTACTCTGGTGTACTCTGGTGTTTATATCACGCATCCAAAGGCTAAAATGGGCTGTGGAGGAAAACATTGTTGGAAGAAAGCTTATAAATTCTGTCTTCATCTCTAACTTCCTCCTCATTTCAAGAATGTGCTGATCAGGTGATACACGGTGGAAAACGCGCACGACTTCATACTGACACCTCACAAAAGTGAGGAGACTTATGAGGTGACCATCACCAAAAATGACTACCGTATACTTATACAGACACCTACACCTACACCTACACACACACACACACACACGTTTACTTGCTTCAGGTCCGTAGCATTCCTGTGGGTAAAATGAGTGTGAGAGAGCAAAAGAATGAGAGAGAGCAAAAGAGAGAGAGAGAGTTGCCATGGAGACCCAAACCGAGGGAAAGTGATTGGTCCATTTTGGGCCCCACTTCGCCCATATCATTTCAGTGAAGTAAGGAGCCTTTAAGAAACTGACAAGGGAGATAAGGTCTTTCAGCAGCTTCAGCTTGCACCATCTTCCTGGCTTCAGCGCCATCAGCACCAGCGGCAATGGAGGACCACTCTCTGACCACATTATGCAGATGTATGCACCCATCTATTTATAAGATATTGGTCATCTTGATGGAGAAATAAGTGGTCCTGGTGTCTTAGTGCCTTGGAATGCAAAGCATTGGCTCTGCACATGCACATATACGCAAATGTATTCAAATGTATGCACCCACCTCAGCCTTGGTTTAAGAAGCCCCTGTTACTTTATGATCTGTTAAAAAAAAAAAAAAACCAAAACATGCATTTCAACCACAGGTCAAAGCAGTGTGTTTCAATTAAATGCCTCAAAGGCCTAACACGTCAGGCTGGAATTGAGTTGCTGTGCTTACTGATAAATTCCTGGGAATGTATTGCTTGGAATTTCCCAGAATTGCACGCTAACCAGAATATTCTAGCCTTTTGGCTCAGTTTGACCAGGTATAATTTTGCAGACACCTGCTATTTCAACATTTTAAAATGTTATATATATATATATATATATATATATATATATATATATATATATATATATATACTGTAAGCAATGTATATGGATACACCTTAATAAAATAGGAATGGTTAGTGATATTAACTTTCTGTTTGTGGCACATTAGTATATGGGAGGGGGGAAACTTTTCAAGATGGGTAGTGACCATGGCGGCCATTCTGAAGTCGGCCATTTTGGTTCCAACTTTTGTTTTTTCAATGGGAAGAGGGTCATGTGACACATCAAACTTATTGGGAATTTCACAAGAAGAACTGTGCATATATATGGACAGGGGTTGGCACGCTGAAGCATATTCTATTAGCTTGTAAGGTTAGTTTCTGTTGTCACTGGGTCGGTATACATGGAGACAATGAGGTGCTAAGGGTTTTTATATATAGGGTTTTAATAATGCATTGACGAGTGGCTGTAGTAATAAAAAAGGTTTGTGCGTGAGGGGGAACGATTTTGAGAATGTCTGCAGGCTACACATATTGATAGATTGGGGGGGAAACACGAGATTGGGAATTGCTGGTGCATGTACATAAAAAGCTGCAAGTCCCAGAGTGCATTGTGTTAACTACACTGAGGCCAGACATGGTGCTCTACTCTGAAAGTAAAAGGATAGTTTATTTCATAGAGTTAACAGTCCCATTTGAGGACGCGGACTTGGCGGCTAAAGTGAGGGAACGTGATTGGCAGGCACATGTAAGACTGGTGGAGATAGGTGTTAGGAGATTTGTAGCCAAGTCTGCCACATCTCTGCATCAGGGACCGGAAACTAAGGGCAGCTGAGAAGGAGATATGAGAAACAGCTGAAAGGTTGTCTGAGAGCACAGATTACTTTTGTGAAATGCACCGTAGAGATGCTATTGTGATTGTTGGGGATGTAGCACGTAAAGTTCACATGGAACTTTATAGGTACAGTGTGGATTTATGGTTGTTGGTGGTAAAGGGTGAGGTAGGACTGTAAAACTGGCTTGGAGGGGGGTGGGGATGGGACACCAGACTACACTGTTGAGCCTTCTGGAGGTTTCATGGGCTTAATTAAGTGAAACACCAATGAGGGAAGGTTATTATCAAGGTTATCAATTGGTATTTTACCTCCTTTGATGCAGCAGCAGTTTCTAGCATTCTGGCAAGTCTTTAGGAACAGATTTTTGATTGCATTCAGCCAGAACATATGTGAGGCTGTGTACTGATGCTGGATGATTAGTTCTGAACAAGGCTCCAACTACCCCCAATGGCAATGTCACTGCTCCATAGCATTTTAGCTGATGCTTGTCATTGTGACTTTAAGCTCTTGAGCATCCAATTTTGTTCAAACTGTTCTATAGAGAGATTATACAAGCTGTGTGTGCAAAATTCAGTGTCTGTGTCTACAGTGTTTGCACCTTACAGTAGCTCAGTTCACTTATGTAAGGGATGTGTTTCTTCACAAGCTGAAGAATTTATGATGCAAGATGTTGGCCTAAAAATAAATATTTGCAGGCGTCCTAAGGCAAAACACTCCCCATAGAAATCAAATTATTTTCAAATTCTCCATTAATTTTCCATTATTCAAATGAACTCATGAATTCATCCACCTCCGCCTGTAAGATTAAGAAGCCCCTGTTCTTATAGCTCTTAAACACATTAAAGCAACATATTTTAATGAAGTGCCTCCAAGGCTGGGAGTGTCAAGCTGTAATTGAGTTGCTTTGCTTACACCAAGATTCCCCTAGATTCAGTATTTTTGCCATTTGTCGGAAGGTTTTAATATAATTCCTGTGCCAGCGGGGTCTTTTCTGCTCACCGAACACATATTAAAGCGCGTGGGCTTTTGTTTCCTCGCAACCTTTCAGCTCAGTTTGGCGAGATATCAAGGCGCCGTTTTGCAGACTGGTGACTGCATCATCTTCGTCTGTCCCGATAAGGCCCAGACACTGTGATTAGAACAGAATAAACAGTAGCCATTCATCCTTAGCCTCAGAGCTCAGCTTCAAAGCAGCTCTTAGAAATCTGAAATTTACAGCATGAAATGTACACAGAAATCTCAGAATAATCAGAGAGTTAAGATGGAATCAATGTCATTCTGAGTGGTTTGATATAAGATGCTCCGTTCTACAGAAACTCCCACTTGTTCACAGCGGTGGTAATAAGCATTTAACTCCTCTTTAAGCTCTTCAGGGAAAGTTATTACGTTATGTGGTTACAAATACACAGGCGGATGCCTCAGATACTGTTTTACAATTTTACTGAAACAAAGTTGTGCCCTTTTAAACATGCATTAATTGAGGAGGGATACGTGCAGTATGTTATGAGGCAAAATGTGCAATAGTGACTGATTTGGTTTTAGTGCTATTTTAATTTAAAGTCAACATTATATTTTACCACAATACACTGCATTATAAATGATTAACTTCAACGTTAAATTAGTTATAACTGTTAAACAACTGGAGAAGGAGCATGACATAATAGAGGAGCTGTTTCTCCTTAGAATTAACCAAAATGTATAGTTTCTAATGTTTGATTCTTTGACGTTTATTCAGAATTTAATCGTAAGACCTAACAACTTCTAGGTAAGGATTGTAATATTACGGCTGTAATATTCCATCCATTATATCATTCATTCATTGTCTGTAACCCTTATCCAGTTCAGGGTCGCAGTGGGTCCAGAACCTACCTGGTATCATTGGGCGCAAGGCGGGAATACACCCTGGAGGGGGCGCCAGTCCTTCACATGGCAACACAGACACACACACATTCACTCACACACACACACACCTACGGACACTTTTGAGTCGCCAATCCACCTACCAACGTGTGTTTTTGGACTGTGGGAGGAAACCGGAGCACCCGGAGGAAACCCACGCAGACACAGAGAGAACACACCACACTCCTCACAGACAGTCACCCGGAGGAAACCCACGCAGACACAGGGAGAACACACCACACTCCTCACAGACAGTCACCCGGAGGAAACCCACGCAGACACAGGGAGAACACACCACACTCCTCACAGACAGTCACCCGGAGGAAACCCACGCAGACACAGGGAAAACACACCACACTCCTCACAGACAGTCACCCGGAAGAAACCCACGCAGACACAGAGAGAACACACCACACTCCTCACAGACAGTCACCCGGAGGAAACCCACGCAGACACAGAGAGAACACACCACACTCCTCACAGACAGTCACCCGGAGGAAACCCACGCAGACACAGGGAGAACGCACTACACTCCTCACAGACAGTCACCCGGAGGAAACCCACGCAGACACAGAGAGAACACACCACACTCCTCACAGACAGTCACCCGGAGGAAACCCACGCAGACACAGGGAGAACGCACTACACTCCTCACAGACAGTCACCCGGAGGAAACCCACGCAGACACAGGGAGAACGCACTACACTCCTCACAGACAGTCACCCGGAGGAAACCCACGCAGACACAGGGAGAACGCACCACACTCCTCACAGACAATCCCCCGGAGCGGGAATCGAACCAACACTGTATTCTTCATTAATCTGAGTAAATAAAACCAAGAAAATCATTAGCAGTCATACTGTAATTATAAGGACTTCAGGAGCTGAACGGAAGGCCTTAGGTAATATATTAACTAACAGTAAGCCTATTGACTCCATTGACTTTAGCAAACTAATAAAGAGTAAGCTGTGATTGTCATAGATGTGTATCAGAAGTCACTACACCTTCAACACTTACCCGTAGTTATGGCACAGATCTATCACACACTACTCTTACCATTCAGATCATCTTTATTTGCAGTCTTTAAGTAAGAGTCACAGCAATGCTGGCAGTGTCAGACAGGCGAGTGTTTGGCAGCACAGGGCACAATTAATACAGAGCCCCCCAGTGCCCACCAGAGCAGATGGCAGGCGGAAAGGACCTGAAAGTCCTCAGCTGTGACGCTCTGAGCAGCTGGCACGTGTGACGCCTGCCAACCAGGTAGAGACAGACTGCCAATCTAGTCACAATACTTCCCTACAGAGACCCCATACATTCTCCCATACAGAGTGCTCGTTCATATACACCCCATGCAATCCGTATAATACCTGGCAAGCTGTATTAAGAACCAGCAACATGGTATCCGAGTGCTACAGCTATGTGGTCAGGCATTACATGGATCATATGAACACTGAGATTAGAGGAGAGCTCACACAGACATGAATGAGCCATGAATGAGGTCTCAGCTCTAAGGGGGTTTAAAGCTGTCAGTCAACTTGCAGTACCACCAGAGGATTATCAATTCAATGTCAATTACACTATACACTCAACAATTATTGGATGCCTGCTCATCCAACATTCCGTTTTTGGGAATTAACGGGGAAATCAGCCAAAAAGACCCTAGTGAAGTCAGGTACTGATGTTCGATGAGTACTTGTGGATCTGAAACTTCACTCCAACACATCTCAAAAGAGGGTGTGCCTGAGGGAGACTGGGTTATGTTTTTGTAGCCTTACATCTTTAGCCTATGTCTGGCATTAAGCATGGACAACTGCTTCACAGTCCAGTGTGTCCCTTTTTAAGTAGCTGAGTTTACTCATATGAAGCATTGTCCACAAACATTTGGCCATGCAGTTTAGAGTCTTTCATTTCTGTGTGTGTGTGTGTGTAAACGCACTGATCTCAAGTTGTCTCTGGATCCGGCCCTTGCAACGCTCCCTGTAGCTCGACTGTGTGGCATTGTATTCCGTCATCACCTCCACAAACTTTCGGGACAGAGTGGAGTGCTGTGAAAAGAGGGGGGCGAGAGAGAGACAGAGACATATATTAAGGTATTACAAACCATTAGCAAACTTCCATCATCCCAGGGCTAACGCAAGTCTCAGTATCAGAACAGGTTGGAGCGACTAGAACAGGCAAAATTCTGGAAAAATTTAGGCACCAGGCAAGAGTTGTGTTTGGACAAATTAGTCCTAACTAATGTCAGCAAACCTCCATTTCACTAAAGCCACATGGGAGTGGGTCCCTTCTTTGCAGCAATAAAAGCAGGTCTGGAACTCAGCAGTTATTGAGTCAGCAGAGCGTTGTTGACTTTATTGCACTCTGTGAGTACACTTTGTAACTTTATGTGGTCTGCCACTTTGTAGCTGAGTTGCTGTGGTTCCTAAATGCTTCCACTTTTCAATAATACCACTAACAATTGATAGTACTACACACGATTTTAGTGAGGTTTTTGGAGTGACCCATTCTTCCACAAATGTTTATAAAGGTGGATTGTATGGCAGGGTGCTTAATTTAATACATCTGTGGCAATGGGCCTGGTCTGTCCCAATTATTTTGTCCATATAGTGTATGTTATTAAACAGACATCCACTGATTTATAAGATGTAAAAGTGCTTTTCGTCCGATCATGGGTTTTTTGATCTCTCACCTGTGTCTTCCGTATCCTCAGGTCAGCTGACGACCTGTTCTGACCCTCCTCTTGCTCAATGGTCTGCTGGATACCTGCAAAACAGACACAGAGTGTGGGTCATCGTGCACTAAAGATATAGGGCTTTTATCCAAACAGCCTTGTGTTTCCTAAAGTCCCTCTGGTGCTCACAAATTGTATCTCATGCTAATAGTGTTTAGAGCCTTGCTACCACATAATTCAAAATCAATCGTAGCCTCCTTTGTGTCCAACAAATGAGAAACGTGTACAGATGAATTATGGGTAATGGAGTCTTTCTATGGCAGTGATTCAAGGAGAGTGTTCTTGGCACAGTAGTGTTTAAACATCAGTTACGTGTGTGTGTGTGTGTGAGGTAATGTCACAGTCTTGCCACGTTGCTTGTCCTGAATAGAGGTGGCTATGCAGAAGCCTGACAGGTCCTACAAGTTTACATGACTCAAATGTCAGTGCTCCAAATGGTCAGTGCGGTGGGTTGTGCTCAGTGGTCCTGACCTTTCAGAGCTCTCAGCAGCTCCCCTCCCCTCAGGAGACCACTCTCTCAGCTCTGTTTACTGAGTGCAAAACACAGTGCAGCCCACCAGTACAAATACACTACAGTACAGAAATGAGCAGCTGGAAGAGCATCACTACCACAGCTATTTACAACATTTTAACCCTTATAGCACAGTGCACAATATATCTGTCTGTCTGTTTATCTGTCTATGTACAATGGTTAGGTGTATAAGAGAGAAGGTTTTGTGTGGGGTGTGCTTGCCTCTTTCCCCACAACATCGGGGAGTAGTGTGTGTGTGTGGCGGGACCAGAATATTTCCCATGTTTTATGGTATTGCAAGGACATTTTGGTGGTCCTCTAATGCATGTTTAAAAAGCTGGTACTTTTTAAACATTTAGTGAGAAAAACAAAAGACATAATGAAGAATAAAGATTACATATATATGTGTGTGTGTGTGTGTGTGTGTGTGGTTTGTCATATCAATAAAATGGTGCTTCTCCACTGCATGGAACCTACATGACTCTACTCAACACGGCTCTTTTGCTTTTCCAATGGCCAAATCTGGTCCCTGGAACCAGTTAGACTTTCAGTCTCAGCTCACTCTGGGTTCCTCTAGGTACTCTAGGTACTAAATGGTGATGTATAAACACTGCAGAGCGCTGATTGGCCAGAGCCATGTCAAACACCACAAGATGCAGAGCTCATTCAAATCCAGCTCAAATTTGCTGCTTGTAAAAACTCTTAAGTTACAGTAGCTTTGACATTTATTTTTATCGGACTCACAGCGGCAGTTCGTAACTTCATCTTGGAATTGATGAAACGATGAACATTTCCAGTGAAAGTCGAACGTGGAGCCGTGTTTAGCTCAAAAAAACTAAAATAAGACGCAAAGAGCTGGACCATGCAGTGGAAAAGCACCAAAACACATCATAGGACCTCGAGTGTCCAAATGTTTTGCAAACGACTGAGTAACATTCATCAATTTGTTCTGTTGGTGACCTCATCAGTAAACAAATGAGTGACCAGCTGCTGTGGAAAATGACAGCTGACACAGAAGTGTGTGTGTTTGTGTGTGTGTGTGTGTGTGTGTGAGAGAGAGAGAGAGAGAGAGAGAGAGAGAGAGAGAGAGAGAGAGAGAGAGAGAGAGAAGAGAGATCTGAATCAATGTTTTATTTCCAGCATGGTGTATTTAAACACGTGTAGCTGCTCCAGACTCTCATTTCATTTGTCCATACATTTCTATGAAGATTATACAATACTTCCACAATGTTGCACCTTAAAGGAGCTGGATTCAGAAAAAATAAGGGGTGTCTGCACACAGGACATAGAGTGTACTTCGCTTTCTACTTTATTAACTAAGGTGAAAAATGCTGTGCTCAAAAACAGAGCTGTGTTCTACCTGCTGGCTCTAATCCACTGCCCCTGGTGGCCTTTTATCTTCACCGCCCCCCCACCCCCTCCACACCGCTACTCTTTCATTATCTGGCCATGTGACACACCACACCACAGCTGCAGTCTATGGAGCCCATTGATTGGATTGTAAGGCACTGCCCATCTCCTTTCCCTACCCCGGGCTTTTCATCACTTGTTAGTTAAGCAAATATCCAAGTGACAATAGGAGCATGGACATTGATCAATAGCAGCAAGGAAGCATTTGATTGTGCTGGCGAAGGAGAGAGAGAGAGAGAGAGAGAGAGAGAGCGAGAGAGAGAGAGAGCAGCCTACTGTGCTCATTCAGACTACATGTTATGCACAAAATTGTTGCACCACCCTAAACACTCAGCTAAAGGTCATTGCAGATGGAAAAATGAAAAATAAGCATCACTTCCTCAGGCACATGTATTTGGGAATGCCACACAATATCAAAACCTAACTGGATATTAAACATCCCATGATCCCACTCGAAGGTCTGAGCAGCTCCTGTTATATTACCTCCAAG
This sequence comes from Hoplias malabaricus, assembly GCF_029633855.1. Lineage (NCBI taxonomy): Eukaryota > Metazoa > Chordata > Actinopteri > Characiformes > Erythrinidae > Hoplias > Hoplias malabaricus. The sequence continues at coordinate 8,325,933 of NC_089818.1, forward strand.
TGTGTGATGATTTTTCTTCATCTTTAAATCAAGATGGACATTTCTGCCTCAAAAGACCTGCAGCCGCCACCTTGCTATTCATCACACATCCATCTCTTCATGACTGGCTGAATTCTCAGTTTCATATGTGTCTCGTTTATGGCCCATTATTTCAATGTGTTTTATTGGGATATTAGTAGCTGGAGCTGTAAGCAGTTAGTGGGTGGAGCTGGGCACTTTTTACACACTCACAGTTAATGAGTTTTAATTAAGGTACTTGGAAATGACTGAAAGACTTGTGTGTTCCATATTTCCCTTATGTCCTGTTTTATATTTGTATTATTTTCAGGTATATGTCGATTTTAAGATTCATTGTCAGAATATCTAGAATATTCTTCACAAATCCACATGACTGTAGTTAGTCAGCTGAAGCAAGATAACTCACCCTTTAACTTGGAGCGCACTTTGTTGGCCAGCTTCTTAATGTCTGTCATCAGGTCCTCCAGCTCTGCTTTCGTCTCTGTACAGAGAGAGAGAGAGAGAGAGAGAGAGAGAGAGAGAGAGACAGACAGAGAGAGAGCGAGAGAAAGGAGAGAGAGAGACAGAGAGAGCGAGAGAGAGAAAGGAGAGAGAGAGAGAGAGAGAGAGAGAGAGAGACAGACAGAGAGAGAGAGAGAGAGAGAGAGAGAGAGAGACAGACAAACAGAGAGAGACAGACAGAGAGAGAGAAAGGAGAGAGAGAGAAAGAGAGACAGACAGAGAGGGAGAGAGAGGTACTGTAAGACTGATTGAAACATTGAAACTTAAACCAAGTACACGGTTTGACAGACTGCCTGTGAGTCTGTAGTCTTTGTATGTATGTGTGTGTGTGTGTGTGTGTGTGTGTGTGTGTGTACGAGAGAGAGGGAGAGAGGTATGAAGATTGTAGTTTCCATGAGAGCCGATAGGCCTCAGGGGTCACACAGTGACAGAGACACACACACACACACACACACAAACTTTGCATATTAAAAACAGCACAGAAATGTATCCTATTATTATAATTACATACTGTTGATTTTCGTTAATATACATTTGTATTTATTTTAAAAACCAATGCAACAAATAGGAAAAAAATATCAATGTTGTTGTTTAGTAATGTTCCCTCATGGCAGCAGTAAGTAGATGAACTGGAGCCTGGATCTTGGTGTTTCTCTGTATGTTTAATATGAACCATTCATATGTGTCTCCATATTGCATTGGACCAGTGGACATGCCAATGACCATCTGTCTATTTCCTCTCTCTCTCTCTCTCTCTCTCTCTCTCAAGCTCCTACACTCCTATACACACTGTGATGTTCACTAATTAACATTTAAAGTCATGGTACTTGGTAGATACTTTTGTTCGGACTCTAGCTGATGCACTGTGACTGATGTAGTGATGTGCAGTGTTGCCTTTGCCCCAATAGTTTCCTGTCATGTTGTGGAAGCCCCAAGCATTGGGCTGTTAAATCATCCAGTACCTTGTGGATAAGTTGGAGAAGTGTCTGTGATCCAGGTCTAAATCAACAAACACCAGCCTCTCACCTCACAAATGTTCTCACGGCTGAATGCCAACAAATTCTCAAAATCTCAAAAACCAGCAATGAAATTCAAAGTAAAGGTAATTTATTCCATAATTAACAATGTCATGGTCGTGTAATTAAATGTAAATAACAAAAGTTGACATTAGTAACTTGGTCAACAATATCGGCTCATTACGGCTAATTTCGGCTAATTTTTCTCTTCTTCCGCCTATTTTCTTGCTCACTGACTCTTTTTTTTCTCTTCTTCACAAAGGCCACGAGGTCACAAAGACAAAGAGCCTGCTCGAACAGAAGGAAACCCAACCGTTAATCAACTTTCAGACCACAGAGGGAGAGAAGGGGAGGGCTTATCCAGACTCTGAGTGAACGAGGGGCAGAGACAGAAATAGACCGAGACAGTCAAATAGAGATAGATCACCGAAGTGGAGAAATGGAAAGAGAGCGATAGCAAGGAGGCGTGGGTGATGTGGTAAAAATGTTTCATACGTTATAAACATCAAAGGCTTCAGAATAGATGTGTCTCTTGTGGAGCTGTTAAACATGACACTTACATTACACCATTTAAATGAATATTGATATTTAATACAACATTTTTCATACAATTGATTACAGAATACAGGAGTATTAATCATATAATGATATTAAAAAATAATATATAACTGCAGTATGTGCCGCACACAGCTCCAGGGGCCTGGAGGTTGTGGGTTCGATTCCCGCTCCGGGTGACTGTCTGTGAGGAGTGTGGTGTGTTCTCTCTGTGTCTGCGTGGGTTTCCTCCGGGTGACTGTCTGTGAGGAGTGTGGTGTGTTCTCTCTGTGTCTGCGTGGGTTTCCTCCGGGTGACTGTCTGTGAGGAGTGTGGTGTGTTCTCTCTGTGTCTGCGTGGGTTTCCTCCGGGTGACCAGTCTGTGAGGATTGGAACCCCCTCCAGGTTGTGTTCCTGCCTTGTGTCCAAGGATTCCAGGTAGGCTCTGGACCCACCGTGACCCTGAACTGGATAAGCACTTACAGATAATTAATGAATGAATGAATGAATATAACTGCAGTGGAGCAGTTGCATATGAATCTAACGTACACGAGTACGTAAAACTTGGGGATAATGTAAAGTGCACCAATAGCATTGGGCTGTAAAGTAGGACCCCTTGAGGTTTTGTTTGCTTTAAGGTCAAGTTCTGGATCACAAACTCCACTCCAACTCATTTCAAAAGTACTAAACTCTGCTCCACCCCTCCAGAGAATGCAGCTCCACTGATCCACAGTTCAATGCTTGGGGGCCTTAAATCCCTCCAGCCCATGTTTTGCTTTGGACATAGAGACTTTTGGCTCAAAACATCACAAATAAACACCTGGGTCCTTTGGATATATCCTTAGAGAAGAATATAATGATGATAACAATATCATGTAATTCTCCTGACAGCAGGTCTCTTTCACTCTTCACAAACCGGGCTGATCATGCACTACTATGGAGTGCACAGTAAAATGCTGTGGAAAATGCAGTCCTGTGAATAGGGTCAGAGAAAGTGCTGATCTAGAGATGTCCCTCCTTTCATAGCTAAATGAATAGTATTGTCTAGAAAGGTGATCATGGCGCTGCAGCTGCTGAACCGACACAGTGACATGGTGGAAGTTTCCACACCAGTGATATGCTCCATAGAAATCACACTTAAAGGCAAAACACCAATGGCCTTTAGCCCCGCCTCCCTGCTCATTCAACATTCCGGGTTGTCCTAACAGGCCTGTCGCTGTGATGTCATAGAGGACGTGGCAGTTACAGATACATCCAATAATTGCAGACGGGGCAATTGTGAACACATCCGATGACTGCAGAGTGCTGATAAGTTAGTTGTCGATACTTCCAATGACTGCAGATGAGGCACTTACAGATACAGCCAATGAGTGCAGACTGCAGACGAGGTGATATCAAATATGTCCAATGACTACAGATTGCAGATGGGGTAGTATCAAATATGTGCAATGACTGCAGACGGGGCTGGTTTAACTATAACATTGACATTAGACTGTACAATACGAAATACAAAAAAATAAGTGCCACCTAGAGGTGGTAGATGAGAATTTCAAAGCACTAGTTTCTATGCAATTCTGCACTGTCACTGTAAGCTAACTGCATCAGATTGCATTTGGTGGACAATTGTTGATACGCCCACAACTTGACACATGAAACTCATGCCTGGCACCAACTGACACTCTCAGAAACAAGCTCTTTAAGATGCAGATATTTTTGTTTCACCCAATCTGTTCAGTTGTAAACAACACCACCGCTAGCTTTAACTCTGTAACCTGCAAAGCACTGTATACATCTGCAATAATTCCTCATGCTAATGTTAATTACATAACTGCCTGGAAATAATACACTATCAATATATATTCATAAATGCATAGATGTCCCTATAGTACACTTACCAAGCCCTGACAAATAGAAAGGGATGCTCAGGAGCACATGGATCTTGGGTGGGTCAGTGAAACTGCATTCCCTGGAGTGAAGGAGCTGCATACAACACTTTTGGGATGAGTTTGGATGGAGTTTGTAACCAAGAACTAATCACCCATTCCTCAGTACCTGACCTCACTCAATGTCTAGTGGCTGAATGCCATCAAATCCACAGGGAAACGTTCCAGTATCTTGCGTAAGGTTTTCCCACTAGAATCTGATACTACAGAAAATGGGTGACACATAGCTAAAAACTTAATTAATACCCTTCATTTCAGAAGAATGTATGGAAGAGCCGGTGTCCACAAACATTTGGCCACAGACTGTACATCTGATACAGTTTCACATATCTTACATGAATGATTTTTTGTTGTTTATTCCAACTAATACTCCAAATAAGCCACTAACATATACCAACAACAATGGACAACATATTGGACGACAAAAAATATGGAGCTCTTCCATCTGGTTCCCTGGAAACTGTATAAACAGAATGGCTGATGGGTAACGTAGTTCAACAGAGCTCAGTGCTGCTGAGTGGTCAAAGAGCTATGGACTTTGGACTTGAAATCCCATAAGCCCCTTGGAGAAAGGTCTCAGCTGCCACAGCTGCAGTGTGACGGTGTGATATAATTGGAGTGTGTGTGCGTGTGTGTGTGGTTTTGAATGCCAGCTGACATTTCTGACAGTCGCTGTCAGTGTAGATGAGGCTGTGCTCATGAGAAGGAAACCACCATCACACTGTTCAGCATCTGCAGCACACTCTGGGCCCTATATGCTACACCTACTCAGATTCAGATTGGAGTTTGGAGGTGGCAGAATTTAGTGGGTGGAGCTGATTGTTTGTAGTGTGTTATTTAGTTATTTAGTGGGTGGAGCTGGGTTTAGGTTGTGCGCATATATTAGGCAGAAGTGCATGTTGTTAGTAGGGGGAGCTCTGTACAGTGGGTAGGTCAAGCAAAAACCCATGTGGTGGGGAGCCCAAGAGTTTAGTCCGTGTGCAGCAGCAGGCCAGCTGTTAAAGTACCACAAACAGGCTTGATTCCTGATAACCTGGGATTACACAGCTGAGCTCTAAAAAATAAACTCATGTAGCTTTTTTCTGGTTCCCTGTCGCTCTTTCATTTTTATTCCAGCATCTGAACATCTACAGCTTCTCCACAGGGAGCGATAAACAGACCCTCCAAAGACGACCCACAGAGGGTCCTGATGAAATATGGATGAGTCTTCGCAGGAGAGTGGCGGGGACCTAGACTTTGAAGAGTTAAATCACATGTCCAACTGGAAACACACACACACACACACACACAGGAGGAGAGCAACGTAGAAAGCATGGTATAAAGTATAAGCCTTTATTGAATTCTTTATTGAAGAAATCACTCCTATGCTTTAAAGCAAAGCAATATATATATATATATACCAGTCCCGAATATATATGAGTGAGAGTAGAATATATATATATATATATATTCGGGACTGGTCTCACTAAAACAGCAATAGCTTGGTTTTGATCCTATCTCACAGACAGGCAACAAAATCGTCACACTTGGTAGTTTCCAATCAAATTCTTCTACTCTCGCTCATGGTGTCCCCCAGGGTTCAGTTCTTGGCCCCCTTCTATTCATAATCTACTTACTCCCACTTGGTGACATTATCCGACATCATGGTCTTCAGTTTCACTGTTATGGCTCTGCATTTCCTACAACTAAACAGCAAAATATCTGAAGTCATTCCCCTTCCACTCTCAAGACACTTGGCAAATCTACTCTATCTATCCCGGGTTTCATCACATCCTCTGCGAATAAGGTCCATAACCTCGGTATTATCATGGACTCTACACTTTCTCTTGAGGCCCACATTAATAACATCACCAAAATAGCCTTTTTTCAGCTTAAAAATATTGCAACACTGTGTCCTTTTCTCCCTGACTCTGTGGCTGAAACTAATTCATGCTTTTATTACATCTAGGCTGGATTACTGCAACGCAATACTAGTTAGGCTAGTGTCCCTGCTAATTTGCTCAAAAAGCTTCAATACATGCAGAATTCAGCAGCAAGAGTTCTCACTCACACCAGATCATGGGAAAAGACCTCCACTGGCTTCCAGTTCATTACAGAATACAATACAAAGTCCTAATCTTAGATTTTAAATCTTTACATGGTCTGGCTCCTGACTGCCTCTCTTCTCTGTCGTCCAGACACACTCCTTCACGCTCACTTCGGTCGGCTGACGCTCACTTGCTCTCTGTTCCTCCTGCTAAACTACGCAGGTGTGGGGACAGAGCTTTTATGAGGACAGTGTTGCAGGCTCAAAGTTACGGAACCCTTGCATCTTCGTCTCTGTCTGTCATTTTCCACCTTTAAAAAGAATTTATCGGTTAAACAGTCTGGCCCACTGTCACTGCATGACAAGTGCCTGCTAATTAAAATAATATGTGGGTCTGGCCATTTTGAAACAACACATGAGAATCTACACACACACACACACACACACGCCAAGCTCTCTGTTGATCTCAAACAGTGTTACACATAAATCGCTCCTTTGTCTCAGCCTCAGAGACACTGATCATCAGGTTACAACAACACACTCCACTGGCAAAATGGCCACCTAAATAAATAAACACTACACCATCATTAACCAATCATTATTGCCATGGTGCCTCAGTGGTTAGAAATGTCATCAAAACAATATTTAATCACTTCTCTCTCTCTTGTGTGTGTGTGTGTGTGTGTGTGTGTGTGTGTGTGTGTGTGTATGAACTTATTGACGTGTAGTTTAAGAGGGATACATGTGTGTGGGCGAATGTGTGTGTTTTTGTCGATAGGTAGTGGAAGAGGAATGCTTTTCTGTGTGTGTTTGAATTTATCGATGTAGTGGAAGAGGAATGAATTTGTGTGTGTGTGTGTGTGTGTGTGTGTGTGAGAGAGAACTGTTGTAATGTAATGTATAATCTCAGTGTCTCTTGCCTGATTACATTTAGTGTAATTGCCTTCAATTAAACATTAATGAGAATCAAACTCCTTGCTGTTTGGATGGTGAATCAAATATGAAACAAACCTACGGCAACAAACAAACAGCCGATTTCACAGCCTGCTTTAACTGAGGTGTAACTTTGTAATTAATACGGATCGCTATGATCCCATGTGCCAATTGCTTTATATGAATTTGTGGCTTGTACACACACACACACACACACACACACACACACCCCAACAGCGCATACACAGGGGCATAAATCACTCTCTAATGACCTAGAAAGCCCTGAGAGCACTGCACTACTGTTTTATAGTAAATAATAGCAGAATCTCGAGTGTGTTATAATATTACCTTCCCTGCTTCTCTTCTTGTCCTCGGACTTGGACAGATTTGGCAAAACCTAAAACTCATGCTCCTGCAGCTTAAACAAGATGCCAAATGCCAAAATACATTTTGAGGAATAGCTGGCGCAGCTGTGTGTATGTGTGTGTGTTTGTGTGAGGAACAGGGCCACAGGTGTGTGTAAGGAATAAAGGTTTGGTCATTCCCGCACAATAGCAGCATGATCTTCACCCGTATCGAGCGCACACCGTGAAAGATGGACACCATGGAAAGCCAGACACGGCAGAAATGAAGACGTTAAACCAGCGCTTATGGCTGGGAGCTGTTTTCTATGCTAATGGTTTCCCCCCGTGAGCTCATAGGGACAGCAAACACTTAAACCTCTCCCACAGACAAGCTCAAGCCCCCCCACCTTCTTCTCTTCTTCTGCCAACTCGAGTAAAATGGCCTCGGATAAAGGAGGCCAAGCAGAGTCACGAGCCAGGGTGAGACTTTGTCATTTCGCTGCCCATTATACGGAACGTCCACTGAACTGCCTTCAGGGTCTGACACGCAGTTGAGAAGAGGGAGCGTCATTCTCAGTAAATGTCTCCTCATGGGCCGTTCAGTCCAGTTTCAATGGTCTGAGACGTCAGGGGAATAATCAGAGAAATTAAGGATAGCAAACCAGGCTCGTGGAGCATTTGATGGCATTGAGCCATGAGCACTTTATTGTGATCAGACACTGAAGTAGGAATATTCACTTTGGATCCCAAGCACTACAGGATGGTACTGAGTCAATCAGAGCCAGACCGTCCTATATGCACAGTACTTTGCACAAAGCCTTGCAAATTAATGAAGACCCCCTTCTCCCCCTTGAACCAAGAAACAGAGAGTGAGTGTCTCATATTAATCAAAAGATGATGCAAAACTATTCTTCTGGACATTAGAATCTGACAAAAGACTCCACAAGTGTGAACGGTTTTTGTTATACCTTAAACAGTGAAGCCATTACAGGTGCCTGGATGAAACTGCTGCACCATTTAAGGTGACACAAGTTGGAGAATAAACACCTAAGCTGGCTTCTTTTTTCTTCAATCCCACCTTAAATGCTACAGCTATTATAGAATTAGCATTAGCTCCTTGTTCAGCAGCTGCTTATTTGATTTTTCTGTTCCACCTTAAATAGTGGAGTTCAATTCAAGTGATACAACTTGGTTTCTTATCCTTATAGTTATTCCACCTTAAATTCTACATCTGCACTGCCGTGTGTTCATATTCGTTGGAAACTCAAACACAAAATGAAGAACTGGCGCTTTAAAAACAGCGACCTCTGTTAGGACCAGTCTACAGACGATATATGGATGTGATGGTGATTATACTCCTCTATCATGCTATAACAAGGTTGTGGTTATGCAGGTTCTCAACGTTAAGTTGTAGCCTAGTTTAGTTACATCTGGATTTAAGATGGAATGTAACTGATACTAAAGAATGAACTGATTGGAATTGGGGCGGCACGGTGGAGCAGCAGGTAGTGTCCCAGTCACACAGCTCCAGGGACCTGGAGGTTGTGGGTTCGATTTCCGCTCCGGGTGACTGTCTGTGAGGAGCGTGGTGTGTTCTCCCTGTGTCTGCGTGGGTTTCCTCCGGGTGACTGTCTGTGAGGAGCGTGGTGTGTTCTCTCTGTGTCTGCGTGGGTTTCCTCCGGGTGACTGTCTGTGAGGAGCGTGGTGTGTTCTCTCTGTGTCTGCGTGGGTTTCCTCCGGGTGACTGTCTGTGAGGAGTGTGGTGTGTTCTCCCTGTGTCTGCGTGGGTTTCCTCCGGATGACTGTCTGTGGGGAGTGTGGTGTGTTCTCCCTGTGTCTGCGTGTGTTTCCTCCGGGTGACTGTCTGTGAGGAGTGTGGTGTGTTCTCCCTGTGTCTGCGTGGGTTTCCTCCGGGTGACTGTCTGTGAGGAGTGTGGTGTGTTCTCCCTGTATCTGCGTGGGTTTCCTCAATGAAACCACGAACACCAAATGTCAGTTGGATTTAAAAAAATACTCCCAGCTTGTGTGAACGCAGATTAAAACAGATACAAGAGAGGGGATATTTTTGGCCTTGTGTGATTTCTGCTCTGGTGCTTTAACTGTGTGAAACCTGCCAGAAACATCCTTGGGAACATGATTAAAAATTCTGTGCTAATTAATGGCATATGTATATACATTTGCTGATGAAAAAAAATCAACAAAACACAACAGCGACAGCAACTGTGACAAAAGATATTGTAAAAAATAGAGATACACGAGAGGGAGTGTGAGGGGAAGCTGAGAGGTGGACGGCCTTGTATCAGTGGGCTGCTGATAAAATATGCAAATGCAGATGGAAATCCACGTCAGCCGGCCCAGAATTATTTACTATGGATTTCTCTTTTACCGACTTTACTCCCATCCATCATTAAAATGAAAACGTGCAATTATTTGTCACTGTACAACAAAATGTGTCTTCACAAATGTGTGCAGGGATGGGTTTGGTGCCTTGCTCAAGGGCACCTCAGTCGTTGATGGAAGGAAGACGACAGTGTTGTTTCTTAATTCCCAGTGCCCCCAATTTTCCTGCCATTCGTGGGAAATGAACCAATGACCTTTCAGTCCTAAGCCTTCTTCTCTATGTTTTATTATAAAGACAATTATATTATAAAGAAAATGCCACTAGTGGGCTTGGCTGGCCAAAATAGTGAAGTTTGCCCCTCTCCCTTAGACCTGTACTAGAGCTATCTATCTCTCTCTCTTCAAATACTCCTTGGATGTGTGGCCGACAAAAATCTCCATCAAAAGCTGAACGTGCAACAAGGAAAACTGTGAGAACGTGGCGTGGAGCTGTGTTCAGCCCAAACAAGTGTGCTATCCCTCTTCCTTCTTCCCCATTCAGGAGCTTTCCCTCTCATTAACCATTTCCTAGAGCTCAGCCCCCCTTAGGAGGAGGCTATGGGGAAGGAACCGATGTAGAAGGCGGGGCTAGGGTAGTAGGAGAGAGCTGGGAGAGATATAATAAGATGGAGAGCTCCCCTATCCCCCATCCCGGAGCTCTCCCTCTTATTATATCTTTCCCAGCTCTCTCCTACTGCCCTAGCCCCCCCTCCTACATCGGTTCCTTCTCCCTAGCCTCCTCCTAAGGCTTAGCCTGCCCTTTTGGCATCTCCAGACAAAGGTGAGGTGGTAATTTGTCATCGAAATATCATGGCAGGATCACATTTACATATGTTAACAAGCCCTCCCAAAAGGTGCCAACATCAAAGCCTCAACATGAGCGCCCGCAAAGTAATCAGATTCATTTAATGTTCTTCTAAACTTTGGTGGGGGAAGAATGATCAGGAAATTTGCATTAACAAAGGGAACGGTTGATGTAAGCTTGCCAGGAAATACGTAATCAGACCTGAGATATAGCACTGCTGCAGGTTTATGGGCCTCCGATTTGCATTTCAAAAGGATGGATGAGGTTGAAAGTATTTAAGGGGTTAAAACCAACCTCTTTTGGCCAGGAAGTGGCCTCCATTAAAAAATTGGCTAAATACTACTGACAGAAACACCAGAAAACAATAGATAGAACAATGTGTTTGCATTTACAGATCTGCCGTAATGCTAGGCCTCATTATTTCATCTCTGTGTATTACATGGCATCATTTCGGCATCTTTCCAAATGTATGATGTAACGGCATACAAGAAAACATAGTTCCAGCAAAAGGAGGAAGTAATCTAAGCACTTCCCCGCCGTGTGATTATAGGCCGCAATTGAGAAAGGAAGAAAGAGAATAGGTAATTGGAAAAATCTCACAAAGGAAATTTAGCTTGGCTTAAGCTAATTAGCTGCTAACTAAAAATTAATGACGTATGAGGAGGGGAGTTATTTCACACACCCAGAGGAATGGGATTTTAATGTAGCGCCACGTGAGTTCCATGCCATAATATTGGTCTTTGAAATGAGGTGGGAGACGAGGGACACGGTGTAGCAAGTTGCTTTATTATGATCCATGGAGGTGATACTGAGGCAGGGGGATTTAAAAACACAGAAAGAAAATGCTAAACAAGGCAATATAGGACAGAAACAGGGACACAGTCTTGGAACTCGGTTGTGTAAAACAGATGCTGTGTCCCGAAGAGCTCCCTAGTTCAGTAAATAGCATGCTATCCAAGGAAACAGCCATTTTCTAGGGCGTCCTATTGTTCAAACTGTTCCAGGACATTGGGCTTTTCTTGCAAAGCAGGTTCCCACAGTTCAGAGTAAAAACCAGAGAGCATCTACATCCAGATCCACTGACGCTAAACAGGTCTGGCCTGGGTCAGTACTTGAATGGGAGACCTCCTCCTAGGAAAGGCATGGACCAATCACAGACCAGACATTTCAGGTGCAAGCACCCTAGGGCCACAGAACGTTAAGCCTCATATAAACTCATGTATCCTCCATTAGAAGCCACTTCGGCGGATGTTTCTGAGCCTTTGTTGTATCCTCTGGTATTTGGACAGATGGCACCACCAAAGCTGTTTTCAGTCCACGGAAGAGAGGATTAAAATTGTTGGGGAATATGCGTAAACTTGAGGGTATCTGGATGCAGCCACAATGATGGTGTTCCTCATAGGACTCAGTAAAATTGCCTGATTTAATTGTGGACATTATTCAGTATTTCATAATCTCTGATTTAAATGTGTTTTCAGGAATGAGAAAACATAACACGGCATGTATTGATGCCACTGTCCTGTTTGTGTGTGTGTGTGTGTGTGTGAGATAACTCCATCATGTTTTAGATAAAGGCTTCCTACCGGCTGCTGAAGCAGGTTAATCAGACCACACATAAGTGGAGAACATTGGAGCAGAAAAGGGTTTGAACAGAGTACACAGTAACACCATGGCTGCTCCACTGACACAACGTGAGTGTGAGAGGTGTGTGTAGGGTGGTGTGTGATAAACAGGCCTAGGAGTGGCTGTGTGTACACTCTCCTTGTGTGAGATGAACAGCAGGGAGTAATCGCAACCCTAGTTGTCCATTACATATGTGGAAGCTGGATAGGAAATATATATACAACAGTTTGGGTGTAGAGTGAATGCCAAATGAAACAGAGCCAAGAGGACAGTGTCCAGACCCCAGCTTTTAAAGCAAATCCATACCGAGCTCGTCCTGGGGGCTTTTCCTGGATGGCTGTGTGTAGGCTAGTACGGAATCCCAGCCCGAAGGCATGCCACAGATCCAGGAGTTGGCAGACAGATGCGATCTGAGAGCTATCAAAACAAGCATGTCCGCACCTACTCAGGAGCCATCCGTCTTCATCAGCTTTGCTCAGAGAGAACATTTGCTCTCCCTGAGCTGGCAGACGGGAGGTGATAGATTATCTGAGGACAAGCGTGGGGAAAGACAGCTGTAATGTCAAGATCTGGCAAAGAGACAAAAAAAAAAATAAACAGTCTGGACTGTCCATGGATGTATTGTCTGCCGACACTTCGTTATTAAACACTCACTACACGTCCAACGTTTGTGGGCAGTCCTTTTAATATAGTGATTTATAATAAAACAGTTCTCATAGAATTGGAGGCTCTGGAGCAACCACATCTGACCCAAAGCTAGGCGCCAGCCAGAGGGGTCTAAATGCCCCCAGCGTTAAGCTATGAGTGACGGAGCACCATCTAATCATTTCTGGCGAGGAATCTGTGATCTACAACTAACCATCAATACATCAAGATCAATACTTGCTTTGGCGGCTAATAACATAGAAAACTCAGCATTATTTTAGGTGCAATGATATGATCTGAGTGAGAATCCAACTGTAGCTTGTTTGTAGCTGAAGTTTAACTTGTCTGTGTTTTTGTCCACAGTTTGAATTACCACAGAAACTCATTTGTAACTTTCGCTCTGTGTTTACTTTCATGTGTTCCTGAATTTAGGGTCAGCGCCACTGTAAGTAACTGAAACGGCAATAATAAGTCAATATTACCCAACTATGGAGCAGGAATAAAGCAGTGTCCTCCTTTTCAACTTTCAGAGGTTTCCTATTTACTGAGCCGAAGCTGCGTACAAACACTGGAGTTTTTCCAGCGGGCAAACAAACCAGAGAGCAGCAAATGGTAAAATTTCTGAATATTGCCTTTAACATATCATCACTGTCCAATAGAAAGTATGTATCTCTAAAAATAGTAACTTTACAGGAGAAGGACAAAACATTCATTCAAACTTTTAATGAAAGTGAATGTAAAAATAATTAAAAACAAGTATCTCATAAAATAGCAACAGGAGAAGGGAAAAATCCCCATAACTTTCAAAGGAAGTCAACGTAAAACGATTTTATTCCAAGTCTTTTTGGAGTAATTTCTGTTGGTTCATTCATCATGAAGTTTTACTACAAAGTGAAGGGCAGCTGCTGTGTTCAAAAGATAAACTAAAAATCCACAAAAATGGAGCAATATTTTCTTAATTTGACAGCGATGATATGCTAACATGCTAATTTGGCTAAAAAAGCTGTGCTCTTGTTTTAAAAAAAATGGAGGCATCTCAAACCACCATCACAATGCTAGCTAACAGCTATTAGCAGACATAGCAGATCTGACAACTTAGCATTCTCCTCCAAATGTGTAGATCTGTCTAATTATTCTGTAAGCAGCAGTTAAAAAAGAAAAGTGGCAGTAGGTTTCTCATTCCTCAGAGGAAATCTGTGTTTGCCAACACCCTCCCTGGCTGATGGTACTGAGAGGCATTGGGAGTGGGTGGGCTTTAGCTAACGGGTGCAACTGTCTGTGGCTAAATTAGGGAGAAAATTGGGTAAAAACAACAGCCTCTAAGCTAAGCCGTGCTGTTTTGGCAGCACTAGCATGTCCCTGTTCCTGTGTGTGGTGACACACAGTTGGACAAAAAAACCAACGCCAAGAGCGACGCCCAGTTTGTCCCAACCCCATGGTTCACTGAGGACACGTTAGTATTTTGACGTTCTGTGCACTCCTTTTTTTCTCACTGCTGCTTTAAATACAGGGGAAATGTGTCAGGAGACTATCTCTGCCTTCCAGATCCCAAAAATAGATCACTCTGATCCCCCCACCACCTACCAATTTCTCTCTCTCTCCTTTGTTTGCTCTCCATCTCCCATTTTCTCCTCTATCTCCTTCTCCACTTTACATTTCTATCTCTTTCACTATCATCTTTTTGGGCTCTCTCCTACTCACTTGCTCTCTCTTGATCTCTATTTCCTTTGTCTCGGTTTTACTTCTCTTCCTCTCTTTCTCCCTCTGTCACTCTATGCATTATCTTCTGTTCCTTATCTCTCTCACTCTTATTGTCTCCACTTTTCTCTGTCTCTTCCTTCTCCATCTATCTTTCTCTGGTTCTCTCTCTCTCTCTCTCTCTCTCTGTAGTGTAAAAGTATAGATCGCCCTGACCCGTTGTTGCTGTATTGATCTGCTGAAGTCCAGTTGCCTGCTGTTTCAAACAGTCATGGGTGCACAGGACTTCTGGTATACAGAGCAAATAAACCCCATGCAGTGATATATACACACAAACATACACACACACCACACACACTACACACACACACACACACACACACAAAATAGCTTAAAAAACTGTGTAAGACTCAGAATACTGTGTCAGTCAAGTGGTGGCTGTTTATTTGAAAGACAAGGTGAAAGTTTCTACCTGTAAACCCTCAGCACTTTCACGCCACACACACACACACACACACACACACACACTCCTCATAATGCCTTACATAACTGGCTGAAGGAAAGACAGTGAGGCTGCGTTATTGGCCTTGTGCCGAGGCGTCTGTATTTAATGATGCTATCTATAGCATCCACTTCTTTTTGCTGTCTGCTTTCCTTTATTGTTGAATCCTTTTCTAAAGAAGAGGACAGTCATAAGAAGTGGTCCATGACTTTAATAAAAGCTGGCGTGAGAGGCGCAGAGGGGCGTTATTGTGTTGACAGAGTTCTTACTGCAGTTTTGCTATATTATTCATATGTGACTAAATAGTAGTATATAATAGTGTAATTGCACAATGAATTTCATGTACGCTTTGCATCAACAGCACTCTTTTACATTTGTTTCCAATTTTTCCAAAAATATAAAGAATACAATAAATTATACTGAACCATTCCATATGTATCCGCTACTTTAAGATGCACCTGCTGTGAACAAGTGGGTGGTACCATGGTGCAACAGGTGGTGTCGCATTCACACAGCTCCAGGGACTCTGGGTGACTGTCTGTGAGGAGTGTGGTGTGTTCTCCCTGTGTCTGTGTGGGTTTCCTCCGGGTGACTCTCTGTGAGGAGTGTGGTGTGTTCTCTCCGTGTCTGCGTGTGTTTCCTCCGGGTGACTGTCTGTGAGGAGTGTTGTGTGTTCTCCCTGTGTCTGCGTGGGTTTCCTCCGGGTGACTGTCTGTGAGGAGTGTGGTGTGTTCTCTCCGTGTCTGCGTGTGTTTCCTCCGGGTGACTGTCTGTGAGGAGTGTTGTGTGTTCTCCCTGTGTCTGCGTGGGTTTCCTCCGGGTGCTCCGATTTCCTCCCACGGTGGCGACTCAAAAGTGTCCGTAGGTGTGAGTGAATGTGTGTGTTGCCCTGTGAAGGACTGGCGCCCCCTCCAGGGTGTATTCCCGCCTTGAGTCCAATGATTCCAAGTAGGCTCCGGACCCACCGCAACACTTAACTGGATAAGGGCTACAGATAATGAATGAATGAATGCTGTTGGACACCGTATTTTTTTACTGACCAGGCACAACTTATATTCTCCACAGTAAAGCTTAAAATTAAATGGGAGTAACACTGGAGCAGCTGCACCAATGCTAGGCCTTGGTTAAAAAAGTATAAAGCCTCTCAGTATACGGCTGTGGACGAGTTGTATAGGCGATTGAATGCTATCAACTTCTCACCAAAAGGTTCCAACATCTAGTCTGGTTCTATTATTAAACCCCTGTATTTTACTGTAACGCTGTATATTACCTGCTTCTTTCTCTCTCTGTAGTTCTCTCTGCTCCATCTCACTCTCTCTTTCTCTCTTTCCACCACTCTCTCTCTTCTTTCTCTCCTTCATACATCACTCCCTCTTTATCTCTCTAGCTTTTATCCATCTCCCTCTCTTTTTACCAACTATTTTTCTTCCTCTCTCTACCTCTCTCTCTCTTTCTCACTCTCTGTCTGTCTCTGACTGCTGGAGTCAAATGCCAGCCTTGCCAAGGAAGTAATATCTTTATCTCTAGACTAGTCTGTTAAGTGTTGAATCAATCAAAGTCCAGGTTGCAGTTCACCCGAGGCTAATGCAGGCTGATCTCATAGCGTTAACCTCAGAGAGAGAGAGAGAGAGAGAGGGTGTGTGTAACAGGGCGCAGAAAAGAATAGTATCAAATGAAAAACGACTGCATAAACAGCAAGCCGCTGAAAAATGAACCCCATCCGAATTTCCGGTCACTGCTGCAGCATTCATGAGCCCTTTGATTAAACTGTCAGAGCCTGAACGCCTGCGCAGCTCTTCTCTCCTCAGAGCCATTTACACACGTCTACCTTATCCTGGAGCTGTCTCTCTTCCAATTATTTTTTCTTTCCTTTTCTGTGCTGTGACGTGTACACACTTATCCCTACAAAATGGATTAGAGGGGGAATGTTGTTTGTCCTTCCCCTTCTGTGTGAGTTCAGGAGGTCAGTGCTGGAGAGAACGGTACCGACCTGCAGGTGAAGTAATGAACAGCGGCCTACTCAGACTATTTATAACATTTGATTATCTGTAAGGGTTAATAATCTGTTAATAATAAGTATTCCACGAGGCAAGGGATGCTCCCATGGCTGAATGCCACCAACTTCTTACAGGAATGTTCCGACATGTAGTCCAAAGCCATCCTGGTTGTGTGATACTGTTAACAGGTGTGAGTGTGTAATGCCCTGTCCAGAGTGCATTCCTGCTTTGCGCCCAATGATTCTAGGTAGACTCTGGCCGTATAGTAAATGCCCTTGACGACTCCCCCTACCCCAACCTCAGATAGATGCCCAATGTATGAGGCAGAGGTTGGACAGAGGTCTTTATAGAGTGCCCTGCTCTGTAAATCTCTCTGCACCAATTCCCCTCTCGAGATTAGCATTGATTTATGAACCTCTACTAACCATTAGGGCTAATCCAGGGGTCAGCCAATGGTGGACATCATTCCTGAGGAAGGTCTTACAATGACAGATACATTAGGCCTCAACAATGTGGAAGGATGGAAACTTTTGCCGGCCAAAAGTACATGGACGCCTGTTAATTCTGTTCATCCACTATCCCTGTTGTAAGGATTTGATTGGTATATAAACATGAGCGCATTAATGAGGTCAGGTACTGGATTAGTACTGGATCACAAAATCACAAAAACCTTGAGCAAGGTAATGTTCTAGTCTTGTGTAGCTATTTTAGCATGTCCTATTCCATTAATTAATTTATTCATTCATTATCTGTAACCCTTATCCAATTCAGGGTCATGGTGGGTCCAGAGGCTAGCTGGAATCATTGGGCGCAAGGCGGGAATACACCCTGGACGGGGCACCAGTCCTTCACAGGGCAACACACACACATATTCGCTCACACACTCACACCTATGGACACTTTTGAGTTGCCAATCCACCTACCAACGTGTGTTTTTGGACTGTGAGAGGAAACCAGAGCACCCGGAGGAAACCCACGCAGACACAGGGAGAATACACCACACACCTCACAGACAGTCACCCGGAGGAAACCCACGCAGACACAGGGAGAACACACCACACTCCTCACAGACAGTCACCCGGAGGGAACCCACGCAGACACAGGGAGAACACACCACACTCCTCACAGACAGTCACCCGGAGGAAACCCACGCAGACACAGGGAGAACACACCACACTCCTCACAGACAGTCACCCGGAGGAAACCCACGCAGACACAGAGAGAACACACCACACTACTCACAGACAGTCACCCGGAGGAAACCCACGCAGACACAGAGAGAACACACCACACTCCTCACAGAGAGTCACCCGGAGGAAACCCACGCAGACACAGAGAGAACACACCACACTCCTCACAGACAGTCACCCGGAGGAAACCCACGCAGACACAGAGAGAACACACCACACTCCTCACAGACAGTCACCCGGAGCGGGAATCAAACCCACAACCTCCAGGCCCCTGGAGCTGTGTGACTGCGACACTCCCTGCTGCGCCACTGTGCCGTTCAATTCCACTCCATTTTCTATGGTGATATAAGTTGTGAACAATACTGATTTAAAAAATTTGTCAGCAGTATCAACCAAAGTTGGCAAAGTCTCCCAGATGCAGCTGCACAGGCGCAACACATGACATGTCATTTAAAGTGGCTCTAGCAACGCAAAAAATTCTTGCCAGAAGAACAAACCCACTACCCCATTCCACCTTAAGTAGTGCAACAGCTTACTAGTTGGCGCTGTGTGCCACATTAAATTGTGCAGCAGTTTACAAGTCCGTGCTCTATTCCACCTTAAATGATGCAGAAGCTTTTACAAGCTGGCTCTCCTTTCCACCTAAAAAAAAACCACATTCAAATTCTGTTTTTAATTGTGTTGTAATTATTTTCAAGTACTTTTTTCCTCACAATAATTGTGAAGAATTTCTGATACTATTTCCACCTTAAATTCTACTCGGTAACATTCTCCTGCTCCACCTTAAACATTTTACAATAAAATGCATTATCCTTTGTGCTGTAGGAGCTACTTAAAATTAACATGCAGACATCAATTTGAAGTGGAATATATCACCACAAAAACAACAATAAAGTTATGATTACTAATTACCTGTGAAAAGCTAATACAAAGATTACAATCTTAATCTCACAAGATAACCTTTACACCTTTACATAAGGCAAACAAAAACAATACAAGGCTGGGCAGAGTTTATTGTACATTTATGTCTATTTTTGTTGAACGCGCCGTTTGAACACTGGTGTTCCACTCTCCACATTCCAGACAGCCCAGGACCATCAGCAGCCACCTCTCTCCGTCTCTCCACTTATCCTCAGCCTTGCATTCTTCCCTCCTCCTCCTCACCATTCACACCACTCTCATACTTCGTTTTAAAGCCGTCAAATGAATGACTTGATTGTGGTGAAAGCCGCTTTCCAGACTCCATTTTGGTGTTTAATGAAGGTATTGACATCCAGGACCTCATCAGTGAGTCTGCAGTGAGTCCGACCCTGAACACGGTTTAGTTTCTCAGCCACGTATCACTCCTCCATCCCTCACACCCTCGTAAAGCGAAGGCACACACACCTCAGCGCAGAGAAAAGGCCACATGACACAACCATCGCCCTTCCTCAACAAAGACTGGCCTGTAGGCACAAAGAGATCTGACACCTCTCGCATGAAACAAAATTGGAAGCATGGTTTATTAGCCAACATTTGTAATGGTCAAACCTCGCCATCATGTTCGGGTTTCTCAACGGTCCTTCTCTAATATCTCAGATTTAACCTGGCTTTTTCTGTCATTATTCTTCATCCTCTCTGTTTAGTTACTGTAACCCCAAAGCACCTCCCAGAATGCACCTCATTCAAATCAGCCTCTCAAGGAACTACATAAATGTCCCTGTAGTCCACAGGAAAAATGTCTCAGATCCAAACCTTCCTCTGTGCTGTTGTTTCCTACCACTGTGTAAAACATGCCCAAGGTTATGTGCATTTTTCAAAACATCCACCACATAATGGATTACCGGCAAATGCTTGTAATCTGCTCAAAATCCTTTATTCATGTCCCAGAGTGAAGTATTTATGTCAATAAACATGTCTGTCTTCAGAATGACAAGACCTTGTGTGATTGGTTATGAACAAAACAGTCAAAATGTTTGGCCACATTCTGTAAGTGTTTTTTGAAAATGCACAAGGCTGCACTTTTACTGTGAGGTGCATATGAATAAACATTAATAAACAAAGATAAACATTACTGTATGTGGGAGATTGACTGAAAGAGATTGGACAAGGTTCCTGCTTTTCACTCTATGTACTGTAAGTCAATGACAGACTATGTTATACAGAAAATAAAGGCAAGACACAATTAGCACAAAGGGAAAAAATTCAGAAATCTAAACATGAGAAACACCCTTTAGGCAGAGATGCACATATGGGGCTGCGTGGGGGAATTACACTGGAGTCTTCCTAGGCCTCCTGACGCTCCTGTCTGTCGGGACAGAGATTGACATCACATCGGATATCTTCCCTTGCAATGCAGTGTGGAAAGTCCTCTCCAGCCTCTACAGGCATCAGCTGTGATGTCCTCACATGCTGCATCTATAGCAGCTAGCAGGGTCATCCGAGTATGTGGCTGGCTCCTTCTTATTTCAGGCTGTTGACCCTGGATATTTCCTTGTTGTTGTGTTTTGTGTTGTGCTCTGCCTATATATGTCAGGCAATTGAAGATTCATGAGATGCACCTCTGAGCTATTTTAGAGAACTGCTTGATCATTGTTTGATCTACAGCTTCAAACACTCCCCTTTATCAGTGAAAGTCATGATTCACCTGAGAGCTACTCATCAGTTCAGCAGACATTAAACAAAAAATGTCAAAAACAGGAATATGTATATACATCAGTGGCGGGTGCTGGTGTTTCAAGGAGGGGAAGCTCAATTTCGGCCTACATCATAAAATGTGTGGGTTTATTTATACGTAAATTCTACCCTCCGTTCCTTTTCAAGAAAATGATCTGTGACCCTGTCGTACCAACAAGGCGTCTTTTCCAGGGACTTGACTAGTGTCCTCTCAATGGCCAGCAGGGCTAGGCTGCTTAAACGGCCTTGGCCCATGTGAAGTGTGTCCGCCTGTGCTCCCACGGATCTTTACACCAAAGGATCGCTGATTCGCTCATTTCGCTGTCAATCAAAAAGGGATTCAGCCTCAGACAGATCATCCAATCACCATACAGAAGCTGAGCGTCCGGGCCAGCCGAGGCCAGCCCACTGCCCCATAGACCCCCAGAGACGCTGAGCGTCCGATGGACGGGACAAAGCCCAACATTTATCCAATGACTCGTCTCGTTTCGCTGCTTCGCTATTGAACTCTGTGTCCGCTCAGTGTCTTCACTGTTTAAAGCACTGTGAAGCTGCGGGAATGATTGAGAGGAAAGCCGCGTCTTTACCAGTGATAAGAAGCTGATTCTGAACAAAAGTTGAGCGCGTTGTAGTGCATATCTATTCAATGACATGTACACACAACAGTATATATTTGATCACTTATTTTATTTACATTTTAGGGGAAGCTGAGCTCCCCTTGCAGTCTTAGAGCAATCGCCGCTGATATACATATAATATATACATATAAAATATGCTTCACAGATGCAAAATATGGTTCACTTGACAATTGGATCAGCATTTCTGAGGTGCACAAGGAACAAGATGATGTGGAGTTGATGTGCAATAATTCTGAGAAATTAAATTCTGATCTGAGAAATGCTCCAAAATTACTGAAGAAAACTGTAAGATGTTGAATGTTGTTGATAGCATTTTTATTATTTTATTTTATTTTTATTTTTTTTTGGAGTGAGCGGGTGAGTTCATTCAGAGCACAGTCCAGATCAGTTACTTGTTTTATTGTTTGTTTTTTTAAACCAGGGTAACTCCCTCTGTGGCCAGTTGCCCTTTCAATGGAGTTTTATTGGGTTATAATCAGATGGGGTCAGTATTGTTTTCCTGCTTCAGTGGGATTGGGTTAGTGTTTTGTCAGATTGGGTCAGGTTAGAACTGTGGGGTTCTGTATGGAGATGGTTGAGGGCAGAATTTGTTGGGGTCAGAATGGGGTCAAAAATAAGGTCACAGATAAATGGAGTGTTGGCAGAATATTCTTAGGCTGGATTTAGGTTTAGATCCAACTCGTATTAAACCTGTAGTTTAGCTCTCGACAACATTGACAGACAGAAACATCACACAGACAAAACTTCGTAGGACTCTTCATAAGAATGAGCACTGGGCTTGGTGTAAGATTGGCACCTCAGATCTGATTGCTCCTGCGGCCTCTGAAAACGTGAGATACATATGAAGAAACCTCCTCCACAGCAGAAGGGTGAGTCTATTGATCGGCTGATATATTGTTCAAGTTCCACAATGGCGGCTTTTAGCGTTAGATTTAGCTCAAAGCCTTTTCAATCTGGAATTGCTCTCCGTTGCCAAGACTATGGCAACGCGTTTTAAAAAGCACCAGAAGAGAAAAGAAAGCAAACTCCTTCTACGGTTTTATCCTGATGGCGTTCTGAAAGAGAACTGAACAGTGATTTCTGGGTAATGCGTTTCTCTAACATGACAAATGCACATTTAAGTGTTCCGAAAAGAATAAAACAAGGAGCAATCAAGTTCTCCACAGGCAGGTGGCTGGCACAGTGTCGTCTAATTGAGAATCATGTGGAACGTGATAGTTAGGGCCAGAGAAATATAATGACACGCTGAGGGGTGGAGGGGGAGTTGTGAGCTTTGATGGAAGCACAATTTCCTGATAAGCACCAGGTAAAGAAAAGAGCAGCCGAAGAAAAGGAACCCACGTATTCCACTGTTCCATTATAAATTGCTCATGCTTTTCAGTCAATTTCCAAAAGCTTAAGGTGCACCTACAATGATTGTATAAGCTTCATAATAAATGTGCCACTCTAGAGCAGTGGTGCACAAGCCTTAGGTCACTGTGCACTTAGGGGCTTAATGCCTCCAAATATTGGGCTCTGACACACTGGAACTGCTTTCTCAGGAGTGATGCAATTTCAGTCCAATACCATACACTGATAGGGTGATCAGTATGGAGGAGGAAATCAAGAGCTTCTGATCTGAGAGCATCCACAGGTGTAAAGCCCAATTTATACTTCTGCGTCAAACATAGGCAAAGTGTCGACATGAACCCTACTTCGTAGTCTGACGCACAACATCTCCAGAAATTGCTTCACTACGCAGACCGCAATGACTGTGATTGGACTGTGATTGCTTAAACAACAGACATCGTTTGAGTTCAACTGAAGAAATACAGAAACATGAACAACTCTTCTCCACACTATAGGGACTGCAGACAGCAGCAAATTCATGGCAAGAGATTTTCTCAGACATGGTGTGGATGTTAGGGATGAATAAAAAGGTCAAATAAAACAAAAGAAGAATGAGAATGTCCGAACCGATGTCCTACTCCCTAAAAAGATTTATAAAATGAATACTACACCACCACTACATTGCATACTTAGCATAGTGGAAGATGTTTGAGATTCATCCCTAGAACAACGTAGACACCAACACAGAAGTATAAATGCTCACAACGGCGTAGGGCTCTTACGTAACCTACGGAATAGGCTCTGTGTTGAATCCCTTTCCTTGTGAGAAGCCCTTACTGACGCCAGAAAATAGCCATGAACGACGCTGCTGATGTTCTCAGAGCAATGGATTTGGATTGTAACTGGAAAATGCAACCAACTTCTGAGACTGAACTTTGGAGGAGGTGAGGAAGAATATCCCTGTGGAGAATGGACAGCAAGTCTCCTGAATAGAAAGGGGCTGTATTAAAGGTGGAGGGTGGACCCACAACAGCTGTTAAATATAGATTTCAAGTTTATTTCCTGACGCTGAAAATGTGAGTGACATGTACTGAATGGACATTTGACTGGAAATGAAATAAATGAAGGGCGGTCTCTGACGTTTGCACAGGAGTGTAGGAATATATAGAAGCAGAGTGGAAGGGAAAGAGAGAAAAAAAAGCACGGGGTAGTGGAGAGAGCGTGGGGGTCTAATGAAATTACAGGCCTGGGAAAAAGTGCAGACTGCAGGGTTTTACAGCTTCATCAATGGTGTTTAACGTGTCCATCAATGGGCGATAAGTAGGTATTTTTGGATCTGTGTGTGTGTGTGTGTGTGTGTGTGAGGCTAATCATGAGAAATCAGAATGGATGTAGAGCCATGCAGGTGGGAACACTTCTGTATATTTGCATGAAAATGTTTCAAATCTAAAACTTGACTGTTTCATTTTTCTTGTTTGTTTATCTCCCGAGTTATGAGTTGTCTCCAGTTCCACCTGCTGGTTAGTCTCCCCTTTCTCACAATACCACCAGCCTTGGGAGTGTGGGGGCCAGCATATACTTTGTGTGAGACACCAATTCACCAATTCTTTTCAAACTGCTGCTAAATATAATAAAACAATGCAGTTAAAACAATGCAGGAGAATGCAAACTGCCCAGATCTGTCACATCATGCTAGTTAGTCCTTTTGGTACTTTTCCACTACATGGTGCCTTCTCAATTTGTCTTGGCTCAACTCTGCTTTTTTCTTTACGCTTAAAGAAATATAGCCAGTGGTCCCTGGAACCGGGTTATTTTTTAATCCCTGCTATCTCATTGTTCCAAGCGAGCTGAGTAGGGACTAAACCGTAAAGTGTAAACCTTGCAGAGCACTGACTGGCCAGAGAGAGACATCACTTTAAGCCACGCAACGCTTGCCAACTGTACAATCTCCAAACTACAGTGAGGTTCACATTTATTTTTATCCAATGGCAGCTTGTAAAATTACGCTATGGTCTTACAACTGTGGGAACTTGCTTTGGCTGTATCAACCTAGATATACTTAGACTGACAGCTGTTCACTTTAAGTTTAAATACAATAATAATAAAATTTACAGACATTTTTTCTGGAAATCCTTAGGCCCTCTTGGGAGGGACACTATTTAAACATGGCACTTCACATTATCAGGGAAACTGGATCAGATCTGGGCTGAAGCCGGACTTTTCTCGTATCCATGGCAGCAAGAACAGAGAACTGTGTGTGATATGGAGTCAATGGGGTCAATGTAGAGCACAGAAACATCTTCACTGATAACAGCTCTCACACCCCTTCACACACAATGAAACACACTCACACACATCAAACAGGGGATGGATAGCTAGATAGACTAATCGACAGATAGATAGATATATAGATAGATGGATATATAGAGAGATAGAATGGAAAGATGGACAGACAAAAATACAGAAAATCTGAAATTCAGACGATAAATTCATACAAAGATTGAACAGACAGATAGATGACATCTCTCTCTCTCTCTCTCTCTCTCTCTCTCTCTCTCCAATGACATGCTCCTCAGTTCCTCAGCACACTGCAGGGCGTCGGCCTGTAACTAAACCCATCTGCACATCATTAATTACACTGACATTTCAAACAGGAGCAGAGAGAGAGAGAGAGAGAGAGAGAGAGAGAAAGTGATCAGCCTTTACAGCCTTCATATCTCCACAGCATCCACACCCCCTGTGCCTCTACATCTCCCCAACCATTTCAATGGCCCCCCAAACCTCCACAGACTCTCCATACCTCTACACACTTACACACATCTGCAAACCTCCACAACAAATATCTTCCAAATTCTGCACCTCCTCCACATTACTACAACCACCTCACAGCGCTTACACACATCTGAGCACCTCCACATCCTCCATATCCTTCACACCTCCACACCTCCATTCTTCGGAACGCCACACTTTTACAGCCTCCACATCTCAAAAACACAGTCTCCAAGTAGTTACAAACAAATTCATTGTAAGTGTGAGTATATGTGGCCAATAAAGCTTGATTCTGATTACCTCCTGACATATACTGCTTCTCCATAGCTACATCCTCCACACCTCTACAGACTCCAAATGTCCACATCCTCCACACGTACACATCCACCACCTCCACACCTCTACATCTTCCACAAGTCCACATCCTCCACCTCCACATCTCTACAGACTCCAAATGTACACATCCTCCACCTCCCCACCTCTACAGACTCCATACGTCCACATCCTCCACCTCCACACCTCTACAGACTCCATACGTCCATATCTTCCATACATCCACATCCTCCACCTCCACATCTCTACAGACTCCAAATGTCCACATCCTCCACCTCCACACCTCTACAGACTCCATACGTCCATATCTTCCATACAGCCACATCCTCCACCTCCACACCTCTACAGACTCCATACGTCCATATCTTCCATACAGCCACATCCTCCACCTCCACACCTCTACAGACTCCATACGTCCATATCTTCCATACAGCCACATCCTCCACCTCCACACCTCTACAGACTCCATACGTCCATATCTTCCATACATCCACATCCTCCACCTCCACATCTCTACAGACTCCAAATGTCCACATCCTCCACCTCCACACCTCTACAGACTCCATACGTCCATATCTTCCATACAGCCACATCCTCCACCTCCACACCTCTACAGACTCCATACGTCCATATCTTCCATACAGCCACATCCTCCACCTCCACACCTCTACAGACTCCATACGTCCATATCTTCCATACAGCCACATCCTCCACCTCCACACCTCTACAGACTCCATACGTCCATATCTTCCATACATCCACATCCTCCACCTCCACAGACTCCATACGTCCATATCTTCCATACATCCACATCCTCCACATCTCTACAGACTCCATACGTACACATCCTCCACCTCCACACCTCTACAGACTCCATACGTCCATATCTTCCATACAGCCACATCCTCCACCTCCACACCTCTACAGACTCCATACAGCCACATCCTCCACCTCCACACCTCTACAGACTCCATACGTCCATATCTTCCATACAGCCACATCCTCCACCTCCACACCTCTACAGACTCCATACGTCCATATCTTCCATACATCCACATCCTCCACCTCCACAGACTCCATACGTCCATATCTTCCATACTTCCACATCCTCCACATCTCTACAGACTCCATACGTACACATCCTCCACCTCCACACCTCTACAGACTCCATACATCCACATCCTCCACCTCCACACCTCTACAGACTCCATACGTCCACATCTTCCATACATCCACATCCTCCACCTCCACACCTCTACAGACTCCATACGTCCACATCTTCCATACATCCACATCCTCCACCTCCACATCTCTACAGACTGCATAAATCCACATCCTCCACCTCTACAGACTCCATACTTCCACATCCTCCACCTCCACACCTCTACAGGCTCCATGCGTCCACATCCTCCACCTCCACACCTGTACAGACTCCATACGTCCACATCCTCCACACGTACACATCCTCCACATCCACATCTCTACAGACTCCATACATCCACATCCTCCACCTCTACAGACTCCATACTTCCACATCCTCCACCTCCACACCTCTACAGGCTCCATGCGTCCACATCCTCCACCTCCACACCTGTATAGACTCCATACGTCCACATCCTCCACACGTACACATCCTCCACATCCACATCTCTACAGACTCCATACGTCCACATCCTCCACATCGTCCATACCTTGACATCCTCCACACCTCTACAGACTCTATAGATCCACATCCTCCATCTCCACACCCCTACAGACTCCATACTTCCACATCCTCCACCTCCACATGCGTCCACATGCTCCAACTTCACACCTGTACAGACTCCATACGTCCACATCCTCCACACGTACACATCCTCTACATCCACATCTCTACAGACTCCATACGTCCACATCGTCCATACCTTGACATCCTCCACACCTCTACAGACTCCATACTTCCACATCCTCCACCTCCACATACGTCCACATCTTCCATACATCCACATCCTCCACCTCCACACCTCTACAGACTCCATACTTCCACATCCTCCACCTCCACACCTCTACAGACTCCATATGTACACATCCTCCACCTCCATGCCTCTACAGACTCCATACTTCCACATCCTCCACCTCCACAGACTCCATATGTACACATCCTCAAACCTCCACACCTCTACAGACTCTATAGATCCACATCCTCCACCTCCACACCTCTACAGACTCCATACGTCCACATCTTCCACACGTACACATCCTCCACATCCACATCTTTACAGACTCTACAGATCCACATCCTCCACTTCCACACCTCTACAGACTCCATACCTTCACATCCTCCATCTCCACACCTCTACAGACTCCATGCGTCCACATGCTCCATATGTACACATTCTCCACACCTCTACAGACTATATAGATCCACATCCTCCACCTCCACACCTCTACAGACCTCCGCACCAATGACCAGACCACGTAACTGAATGTGTGGAGGACGAGGAAGGGAGAATGAAAGAGGCAATCGATACTGGCCAGCCAGTTGGTCAGCAGGTGATTGAGTTTTGGCACTTCCTGCAGGGGCAGCCTAGGGTCAGATCGATCTCAGCATCCAGAGAGAAAGAGCAGAGGGCCGGGGGAGATTAGCTGGAACCTTCACACACCTGTGACTCATATGGGATCCTGGAAAGGAGATGTGATGCAGCTGCCAGTGGGAGAGGCAGAAAACTGTGTGTGTGTTTGCTTTCATAAGCTGACTGGACAATAGATTATTAAACATTTCTAAAAATAATAACAGCATCAATTCTGCAGACTCCAGTGTCCATTTTAGATCAGTCTTCCAGCAGCACATTGAAGCAGAACCCAACACTGACACACACAGGTTCCAGGAAGATACCTGGGTGTCTAATGACACTGTTTCAGGTTGGGCCTGTTTTAGCTCATCAGCAAAAACCCCAGATCTAAAAGCTCTACTGGACGGCTGAGAAATACTGGGGTGGTTGTACCCATCTAGTGGACACCTGGCACTGGACAAGCTGTGGCTGTAATAGGACATCCCCCATTGGTCAGTGCTTGTTTATGAAGTGGATCATGTGCTGTACGTAGGCAGTGGATCATGGGGGTTAGGAAGTGGTGGACATTGATGCAAAAAATGATGCTTAAACGTATATAAAAATTAGAAATTGATTGATTGATTGATATAATGGGATTATAGAGGAATGTAACACATACAGTAAAATATATGTCAGTGTCTTACTTTCATCTGGGTTTGGGGCGGCGAGGATGGCGCTGTGTTTCCTCTTTACCTCCTCTACCTTCTCAGCCAATGAGTCGATATATCCACGAATCTCCTCCACCTGAGAGAGAGAGAGAGAGAGAGAGAGAGAGAGAGAGAGGCTATTAAAATGGCCAATTAGGCTCTTTCAGCTTTTCAAATCTTCTTTTTTATATATTTCTCCTTCATCTAATGGGCTGCCACAGTAGATCATTAATATCCACATATTCCACTTGGGCGAGGGTGAAGGTTAGGACCTGTTTCCGTCAAATAATGTGAAATCATCCACAAGTTCTTTCTGAACTTCCACTAAAACAAGAGCATCGGTGCTCAACAAGTTATCAAGCCCACGCTTTGACAACTACACTGAACGGGACCCCCTAAAAAACCTATACCACAAAGCTCTTGAATTCACAGTAATTTCAAAATAACTTCGGGGAGCTTTTAAAAGGCATTCAACCCTTTCCTGTTACCAGCACTTCCAACTGATCTCTGGACATTTCTCAGGAACAAATCATGAATAAATTAGATATTATCTTAATGATTTAATTACCCAGAAATACATTAGGATCAGTGGAATTCCCTGTCCACAGGAACCTGATAAAAGCTCCTACAGAACTCTTCAGAGCCGTGTGGATTCCTCTTGTTTCTTCTATTCAGCTTTAGCCATCTGCAGGATCTAAAGCAGGCAGTTCACCTGGAGCTTTAAAGCAGGACACAAAACAGCTCTCACTCAGCATATATGAATTCACTTTGAAGCGGGCACTCTGACTGTGAGCGGGTGCATTTTGAAGGCTGGAAATATGTCTGTGTGC
This sequence comes from Hoplias malabaricus, assembly GCF_029633855.1. Taxonomy (NCBI): domain Eukaryota; kingdom Metazoa; phylum Chordata; class Actinopteri; order Characiformes; family Erythrinidae; genus Hoplias; species Hoplias malabaricus. The sequence goes on from NC_089818.1 coordinate 8,355,879, forward strand.
ATGTGTGTGTGTGAGAATGTGTATAGGGGAGAGAGAGACAGAGACAGAGAGAGAGAGAGAGAGAGAGAGAGAGAGAGAGAGAGAGAGAGACAGAGAGAGAGAGGGGAGAGAGAGAGAGAGAGACAGAGACAGAGAGATAGAGAGAGCGAGACAGAGACAGAGAGATAGAGAGAGAGAGAGAGAGAGAGAGAGAGAGACATAGATAGATAGAGAGATAGAGAGATAGAGATAGAGAGAGAGAGAGAGAGAGAGAGAGAGCGCTTCAGACACACCATGACCCTGAACTGGATAAGCAGCTACACACAATCAATGAATGAATATTAACATTGACTGCTATGATCCAATAACACTGAATCAATAACAGTGCAGTGTTACAACTCTCCAGTTATTTCATTTTAAAGAAAACAACTGCACTCACCACTTCAGCATACACACACTCTCATTTACATACTTCAAACGCACACACACACACAGCTCAAGGCTGCTAAATTCTAACCTACTTGTAATAACTCATAAAAAAGTGATGAATTCATAATAAACAGATATTTTCCAACATGTTAATACCACCTTAAGCAGAATAAATGCCCCAGACTAGAAACATCAGGATATTTCATCCTATGAATGGTCAGTGCAGTGAGTACTGTTCAGAGTAAAATACATTAATATTCATAAGTTATTTCTGAGTGCTTATTTTAACTCAGCTCCTCAGCAATAAATAAATTACAGGACGAATAAAGGTGGAATTATATTTTACACTGCGTCTCTGATAGGGTCTTTTTACAAATGCATCATAAAGCCATTAGTAGAAAATATGGGTAACATACTCATAATATATATATATGAATAATGTTTACGTGAAGGACTGGCGCCCCCTCCAGGAGGTGTTCCCACTTTGACCCCAGTGCCCCCCTTGGTGAGTTTTGGACCCACCAGTTCATCACAGTGTTTTTAAGCATACATAAACGTCATTCCTGTTTCTGTTGTAGAATTTAACGTTTGTGAAACTACAGTGCACCACAACTATACTCTGCTAAAAGTGGCTGTGTACTTTAAACAGTGATAATATGAATAGCGATGTTTGTGTTATTTTAATTGATGTGAGACTAGATCTAATTTAATTACGCTCAAGTCACCTGTTACCAAACATATGCTTCATAATGAGCACTTATTATAAGGATATTATAAAGTCCTAGTGGAAAGGCCTATAATAACAATGCATGTCTTGTGCACATATGACTGAGGAAGCAAGAGACTCACAGGTTTCTCTGGCAACACCAGACAGGCTCTTTTTGTTTCTACAAATTCCACAATAGCCCAATATGCTAGAAAATAATAAAGGGCTCATCATTTTTGGAGAACCCACAAAAGCTATTTACATACAGCAGAGATAACAATGGACGATAATTGTGTGGGTGTGTGTGTGGGAAACCTATAGGGCATAAAGACTATAGTTGGCCTTTATTGTCTTGTCTGTGGGGCCCATTGTAAAGTCTTCTGGAGACTGAGTCATATGGAAACATGGCGAAAGGCCTTCAGCTGTCCATGGGCCTCTGTGTCATGTTGCTTGCTCAGGGCTTTACACAATAGGAGGCACATATTCTTTGATTCTGGTCAGGTATAAATGCAAGGGTTAAAGCAGGCAGGGTGTCAGTTCACCAGCTGGAAACGGCTCCAAATCGCAAAGCATCTGCTTTGAAGAACAACAAGCTCAACCATGAACATGGGCAGAGTAAGTGAAACAAATATTCGAAAATGAAGCAAAGTGAATTGTCCACTTTTAGCAGTTGGTTTAGCGTACTGGGTGACACCACTGACTTCCACACAACCAACTGGGGTTGGAGTCTTAGCTCGGGATGGAATACCATGCTAAACTGCATAGTATATTTCTTTTATGAAATAATAATGTAAACAAATGCACTCTCTTTGTCCGAACAGATCATTTTCTACGAGGACAGGAACTTCATGGGCCGCTCCTATGAGTGCAGCAGCGACTGTTCCGATATGTCCTCCTACCTGAGCCGCTGCCACTCCTGCAGGGTCGAGAGCGGCTGCTGGATGGTGTACGATCGCCCCAACTACATGGGCAACCAGTACTTCATCAGGAGGGGAGAGTACAATGACTACATGCGCATGTGGGGCATGAGCGACTGGATCAGGTCCTGCCGCATGATCCCCATGGTAAGATTTTAAGTTTGGTTTGAATGTGCGAGTAAATAATTTAAGATTTGCAATAATAGCATAGTAGCATAGCACATTGGATAACGCTGCAGTCCTCTACGCCGAATAGAATTAGTTTCCTAGTGTAGTTAAAAACACAAAGCCATAATAAAAAGAGTCCTTGGGCAAGACTCCCAAATCTTCTAACGTTCCATTTATTGAAATTTTTGAATACGCATTTGTAATTAATCAAAGGCTCTTTTAAAACTTGGCCTTGACACATGCTACTTTTCACACTATAACATTGTCAGCACAAAATAGCAGTTGTCTTGATACATTCTATGGGAGTTGCAGTGCTACATTAACACAATCTAAAAATAGGAACAGACCTTTTCAGAAACCTCTCTAAACAAATCCAATTTAACTTTGCAGTAAGGTGTGATGAAAATATTGGATGTAAACAATCACACTGCAGTCTTTAGAATCCATTTATACACTTGGCATTGGAAAATTCATCAGCATTCATAAGTGACCAAAGTTGCTCATACCCCTGAACAGCACAGGGGACCCTTCAGAATGAGGATCTACGAGAGGGAGAACTATATGGGTCAGATGATGGAGGTGACTGATGACTGCGACTCCATCATGGACCGTTATCACTGGTCTAGCGGCTGCCACTCCTGCCACGTGATGGACGGCCACTGGCTGATGTACGAGCAGCCCCACTACAGAGGCAGGATGTGGTACTTCAGGCCCGGAGAGTACAGGAACTTCAGGGAGATGATGGGAATGACCGGCACCAGGTTCATGAGTATGAGGCGTATCATGGATTCCTGGTACTAAACAGTTTCTCTAATGTGGAGATTAGCAACTGTTAAATAAATTGTTCAAAAATATCTCTGGTTTTGGTGGGATTCTTTCTTTTTTCTTTTTTTTTTTGTTGTACATCCCATAGTTATGAATAAAAACATAGCATTGGTACAGAAGCGTACACAGCATGCTACTATGAATTAGAAACCTAGGTATATGTTAATTTCTAGCACTTCTGTGCAATTTGAAATGCTATGTTAGTACCAAGCAAGCTATGTATGTTCACCTATGGGACTTGCATTGCTACATTATCATCAAGATAATAATATACAATCTTTATAGAACTTGCTGTGTTCAGCTACCAGCAAGCAAACACATTCACTTTCCTGCTTCCCAAACTCCACTAGAACTCATTCTAAAGTAAACAATATTTGCCATCACTCCAGAGAACCCATTTTCACTGCTACACAGCAGTGGCTAATGGCTAATCACCCTCCAGCATTTACCATGCCATAGTACAGAAGCTAAGATTCAATAATTCATTCATTGTCTGTAAGCGCTTATCCAGCTCAGGTCGTGGTGGGTCTGGAGAATACCCAGAATCACTGGATGCAAGGCAGGAACACAAGGCAGGAGCCCTGGAGGGGGCGCCAGTCCTTCACAGGGCGACACACACTCACACATTCTGTTACTGATGTAACTGTAAAGTTTTATTTTTTACAACAAGCTAAATGAATGAATATGATCTATGTATGTGTCAGACATTCAGACTTCACATGGCAACAGGCACGTTAGAGTAGACCGTCTGTGCTGAAGCAGAAAAAGGTGGAGAGGTGCGGGAAAACCACTCGATCGCCATGTCTCGTTTTAAACTCTAATTTGCTAGAGCATCACAGTAAAGTACTACACACTATACTATATACTCTATACTAGTGCTATATTTCAATTCTGGCCCATGAAACCTTATATATTCTTCCTGATAGTGCAGACATTTGACGTATTTTTCTCATGCTCATCAACCACCTGAAGATGCTTGACCAAACTGTAGATGCTCCTCTGAATTTTTACTGGCGTTTTCTGGAGCCATTGTTCCTCTTCACCAACTGAAGCATTCATTCATTCATTCATTCATTGTCTGTAACCCTTATCCAGTTCAGGGTCACGGTGTGACCAGAGCCTACCTGGAATCATTGGGCGCAAGGCGGGAATACACCCTGGAGGGGGCGCCAGTCTTTAACAGGGCAACACAGACATTCACTCACACACTCACACCTACGGACACTTTTGAGTCGCCAATCCACCTACCAACGTGTGTTTTTGGACTGTGGGAGGAAACCGGAGCACCCGGAGGAAACCCACGCAGACACGGGGAGAACACACCACACTCCTCACAGACAGTCACCCGGAGAAAACCCACGCGGACACAGGGAGAACACACCACACTCCTCACAGACAGTCACCCGGAGGAAACCCATGCGGACACAGGGAGAACACTCCACACTCCTCAGAGACAGTCACTCGGAGGAAACCCATGCGGACACAGGGAGAACACTCCACACTCCTCACAGACAGTCACCCAGAGGACACCCATGCAGACACAGAGAGAACACACCACAATCCTCACAGACAGTCACCTGGAGGAAACCCACGCGGACACAGGGAGAACACACCACACTCCTCACAGACAGTCACCCGGAGGAAACCCACGCGGACACAGGGAGAACACTCCACACTCCTCACAGACAGTCACCCGAGGCTGGAATCGAAGCCACAACCTCCAGGCCCCTGGAGCTGTGTGACTGCGACACCTACCTGCTGCGCCACCGTGCCGCCCCCTGAAGCATTCAGCTCATTTATTTTCCCTTATGTTTTGTGTTAATAAAGCAGAAAAGAAAGAATTAGAGCATCAAGTCCATTTATTTATTTTGGAGTATAAAGAAACCCTCAAGTGTGCACCTGTAGCCTGCTAAATAGTTTTAAATGCAATTAAAATGTATAAATATTATTTAAAAAGCCTGTTTAATATATTCATATTCACACATTCATAAAAAAACATCTCTTTACCCATTTTTTATTTAGTTAGTTTATTGAATCACCAAGGGGTTGTGCCCTACGTTTATAAAACTCCATTCATTTATTTAAAGTCCTTCCTTATCAAACCTCTTTAGAAATTCATCTTTGTTGCTTCTTATCTAACATTCAAAATATTACTTTCCATTAAACTCACAACCAATATCACTCCACCCTCACTTCACGTCCTCAATCCACCCCCCCACCCCTCACCTAAAATTACTCATTATCTCCTTAATAGCCTGCCTACTGCATCTGCATTTTTAATACACCCTTAATCAGCTAGTTTCCACCAGGCGCTTTGTTACTTTATCAAACAGCAGGTTGAGGTGTTATGCGTCCGCCCAGAATGCAGATGTGCCTTACACGTCATTAAGTAAATGAGTTTAGAACCTATCAACAATTTGGTGGTAGGCCCATGCACATAACTCTCAGAACCTGAGGCTGTGTCCCATATTTCAGTGACAGGCTTCTATATCCTTACAGAGAAGGAAATATTACGTGTAATTGAACCGTAAGACGGCGGCACGGTGGCGCATGAGGTAGTGTCACAGTCACACAGCTCCAGGGACCTGGAGGTTGTGGGTTCGATTCCCGCTCGGGGTGACCCTCTGTGAGGAGTTGGTGTGTTCTCCCTGTATCTGCGTGGGTTTCCTCCGGGTGACTGTCTGTGAGGAGTATGGTGTGTTCTCCCTGTGTCTGCGTGGGTTTCTTCCCACAGTCCAAAAACACACGTTGGTAGGTGGATTGGTGACTCAAAAGTGTCCTTAGGTGTGAGTGAATGTGCGTGTGTGTGTGTGTTGCCCTGTGAAGGACTGGCGCCCCCTCCAGGGTGTACTCCCACCTTGCGCCCAATGATTCCAGGTAGGCTCTGGACCCACCGCGACCCTGAACTGGATAAGTGGTTACAGATAATGAATGAATGAACCATAAGAACATATGAATTACAGAGTCAGTTGCATACTGATGTGGGATTATTGCTCCTGGATCACCAGAACCACTCCAAAGGTTTTCCACTCACTCCAGAACTCCAGCAGTTTTACTTCTCCATATTCAAAAAGCTGAGGCCAATCCACTGCTTCTTTTCAAAATGCTTCTAATGCAACAATGTAAGAGTTGTATTTTTGCTCCTGGGCTCCCCCTACAGTTGTGAAATGTAAATACATTTTTACAGCACTCTGCTAAAATCAAGTAAAAGGGGGTTCTGGTTTCACCAGAGGTCACATAATACAGTTACATAATTACATTTCTGCAGTGCTGAGCCTGGAGTAGTAATGACAGAGTCTCTATTCGCTCAATAACTTTGAAGCTGTAATATTAAGGTAAAAATATTACATTCCTTTAATGCATCAGTGGATACAACAAATTGTCCAGACCTATTACATGAGCTGGCAATTGCCCTTGCTATCTAACACTTTAGAAAAAAAACATTGTGGGAGAGAAAGGGCCATGCCACCCTCCTAGAGAAGGCCAATTTTACTATCTAGCATTCTTTGTTTAGGTTTGTTTCCATTGTTAGCAAATAAAATATCACATCTTCTACTTAGAAACACAAACACTGTGTGGATATAAAGTACATAACCTGCTCCGTCCTCACAAACTCTCCTCTTGTTTCTTTGAGCTTGAAGTCAGAAGTAAATGACAGAACATTGCATCATGCGTTTGTTAGCACTGGTGATCCGTTAACTGTGATCTCTGTGTGTTAATTAGCAGCTGCTGTGACACGTCTCTGAGCTTTGATTTAGAGGCTTTCACCCAAGACACAACATCTCCCATTCAGACTTTATCAGCTTGCTCCCCCCTTCAGTGTTCAGCAGGCCTCCCTGCCCTCTCCATCGATCCTCTTATCACTCCAGTGCCTCCTTAAGACCTGGATTTAATAAAAGATGGGAGTTTATCCACACTAACACTGTTAATATAGTTAGTCCGGGGATTGGAGAAGCCATTTATACCAGCTGTGTGCTTAGTCCCATTGTTCATTAGCTTCTAATTGTTCATTACATTAAGACAGTAGTCCATATGGTGAGGTTAGCTAACAAACTAGCTAAAGCAGCTAGCATAAACACAAATAAAAACAGAGCAAAAAATTGGCTTGGACAGTGTTGCACGGCATGTGATGCTTGAACATTCCTCTATTTTATGGAAAGCCCTGCCCTAAACCTCAAGCTTCACTCTTGCTCTTGTTTACAGCTCTGTTTCCACTTCAGAGAATGCTAGCAACTTAATTGTTTGTTTTATCTTTTCAACTATTGCCTTTTCTCAGTACACTTCACATCCCCTGACTCTCCAGGTCACATCCATCCTGTCTCATGTGACCAATTCGGTCAGCAAAAAAAAAAAAATTATATATATATATATATATATACACACACAATGTGTATCTTGATAGTGACGGAATAATACCTGGACTGCCTCGGTGACTCATTCTGTGTTCTCGATAACAGGAAGTCTCACTGACATTGGGTCACTGCTCTCCGTTTTCTGTCGCGCAGCAGAGTATAGAGGAGCATAATAGAAAAGAGCCACTCGGACGCAGAGAGGCATTGGTGCTCAATAAAGACTCCTCGGTTCTGAGAGGTGAGGTGATTCAGTGATGAGCACTTTGCTGCACAGAGCTACAGGAGCTTAGTAAAGGCTCAGTCCTGGTGCGTATTCACACAGTGTGTCATTTGTAACAGGTAGAGCTGAAGATGTTTCATATTTTGTGCTGCAGTGAAAATGTGAGCGAGTGAGAAAGAGAGAGAGAGAGAGAGACAGGGAGACAGAGAGACAGAGAGAGATAGAGAGAGAGACAGAGACAGAGAGACAAGGGAGACAGAGAGAGAGAGAGAGTGGGAGACAGAGAGAGAGTGGGAGACAGAGAGAGAGCGAGAGACAGAGAGAGTCAGAGACAAGGAGACAGAGACAGAGGAGCTGTTTTTATACCTGTCTCTATCAAATCTACCCTTGTATACATAAATGAAGGGCTCTGTATTGGGGGGTTAGTGAGGATCTAATGGTCCTTTCTGACCCTTGCTGATACATTCCCATAGACAACGGCACATACGCGTTATCTCCCCCTCCCTCCTCCGAAACACTGCCCCTCTCGCTGTCGAAACACCACGCTTAGAGGAAGAGTTCAGCAGCAGGTCAGCCCTTCTTCATTTCTACACTGGACATTCAAGGCTAATACATTATATTTCTGTAGTGTATGATAACTAATGAAGTCCGCTACTTCAGGGGGGCCCTGTATTGGACAGATGTTCCATGGTGCGCACACTCACAGCTGGAGTAATCTCCAAAGCAAAGTATTACATGAGATTAATGTTGCACATGAGATTAAGGTCACCCTGCCCAATGCCAAGCGTGGGATAGCACGGCATAAAGACCCTCTGCATTGGGCTGTGTGTTCCCTGAAACAATGAAACACCATCCAACACCTTTGGAATGCCATAGTGAAATAGCTGCACGGTTCTTTGTGAAACCAAACATGGTTCTACTATGGCATTGCTCATGCCATATTTAATGGTGCCTTTCCAAGAGTGGGTTTGAGGGGTATAAAACACCCAGTTGACAGGGCTATGTAGCAGTGGAGCTTCTTAAATGAGCATCGTTTGTGATCCAGAAATCCAGAATTATTCATCCCACATCAGTAGCAGCAATGCTTTAGTTGTTGGATGCCATCAAATCCTCACTGCAGTGTTGTGTGAAGTTTGCACAGGTGAGTACAAACTGCTACCCTTGATTTCAGAGACATGTTGGGTGAGCAGGTGTCCACAAGGTCTGATACAGGGGATGGTGGTGACACAGCAGACCGCCTTTGATGCATATATATGTGTGTGTGTGTGTGGGCACAGTGACAGATGTCACAGCTACTAATGTAATGGTAGGACATGAACTCATAAAGAGTAATATCATAATGTAGGGTCAGTGAGGGTCCAGATCAGAGGGAAGGAGGAATAAGGAATAAGCCCATACACACTACCTGCACTACCTGGGATTAGTCTTACTGTATGTGGCTTTTATTTCATCCCACAATTTTTTTATCCTTAAATTCTCCCTAGTTACTGGTATGAATCTGATTCCACCCCCTGCCTCTACCACTTTGAAGCGTTAGGGTGACATGACCCTTGAAACTGATTTTTCAGAGACACACTCAAAACAGTTATATACACCTTGTAAATTACCAGTGAGATGCAGCACTGTGAGGAGGCACTGGAGGCATATACCATCCTAAATTGAACTAAAGTCCAGCAGGAAGTTGCAGCACTGTAGCTCTCCTCTGATATCACTGCAGACTGGCAGAGATGTTGCTGATGTATCGAGATCTTGAAGGGTTGCCCTGTTTTGTAGGGGAATATTTTAACCACTACACCCTGTAACTCAGTTCCAATGGACGCTATGACACTCAAAAACAAGGGGTAGGTTAGAAACCACCCCACCAAGTCCATATTTCAGTTTTCTTGTGTGTGGGGGGTGGTTGTTTGCATCAAGCCAGCTGACACTTGGCCTTGAAAACCCCTAATTGCAACCGTTGCATACGACTAATGAATTACTACAGCGGAGAGTGAGACAGATTAATGATACATAGACACGATGGTTATAGAAACTGGGGCTAATCTGACGTGGCGATGGTTGGGGTCTATTTGAAGTGAGGGGCTAATGATCTTTGTGCTTTGATCGGGCCTCAGTGAAGGTGACTCAGCTCTTTGAACTATGGCAGCATGGAGCTCCTGCTTTAAAGTGAGGGTTAATCTGACTGTCATGTTAACACATGCTCTAAGACTTTCACTCTCTCTCTCTCCCCTGTTCTCTTCCTATGCAAAGTCTCCCTCTCATTCTCACACTCAAAAATACCTTGTTCAATGTATGTACACATTAATGTGTGGATCTGGAGCCCAATGACCCACACACTGTGAAACAAGACCACCTCAGTCAGATTTCTGTGGGCTGCTTAATTCCGAAAACACGGGATAAAACGAGCCGCTCGTGACTCTGCTAAGCTTCTGCTGTCAAGTGCGGAGACTTTAGAACTGCCCCGCCCCCAGTGTGAGATTCTCCAATCACAGCTCTGGCCTCACGTTTATGTGAGAGTTCAAAGACGAGGTTAAATGGAGCAAAACACACAGCGAGTGTTGGGAAATAAGAGCAAGGAGTAAAATGGATAAAATGAATACGATGAATTAAAAGAACCAAGCAAAAAACAATAAAAAGCAGAGCTTCTGCTTCTCACCGCTGTGCATTTGGGTCTGAGTGAACAGCGAGCAGCTCATTACCATTTAAAGGAACAGGCACTGAAACTCTGAACAGAGCTGTTTATAGGTGCAGGGTTTGTGCCTTGTGGGTTTTTGACAAACTTCATTAAGACCCAGAACTGTGTTCACCTGTGAAAAAAAATGGGAGAATATGTCCGCTTTAGGCGCAGCAGGTAGGTGTCGCAGTCGCACAGGGGCCTGGAGGTTGCGGGTTCGATTCCCGCACCAGGTGACTGTCTGTAAGGAGTGTGGTGTGTTCTCCCTCTGTCTGCGTAGGTTTCCTCCGGGTGACTGTCTGTGAGGAGTGTGGTGTGTTCTCCCTGTGTCTGTGTGGGTTTCCTCCGGGTGACTGTCTGTGAGGAGTATGGTGTGTTCTCCCTGTGTCTGCGTGGGTTTCCTCCGGGTGACTGTCTGTGAGGAGTGTGGTGTGTTCTCCCTGTGTCTGTGTCTGTGTGGGTTTCCTCCGGGTGACTGTCTGTGAGGAGTGTGGTGTGTTCTCCCTGTGTCTGTGTCTGTGTGGGTTTCCTCCGGGTGACTGTCTGTGAGGAGTTGGTGTGTTCTCCCTGTGTCTGTGTGAGTTTCCTCCGGGTGACTGTCTGTGAGGAGTTGGTGTGTTCTCCCTGTGTCTGTGTGGGTTTCCTCTGGGTGACTTTCTGTGAGGAGTTGGTGTGTTCTCCCTGTATCTGCGTGGGTTTCCTCCAGGTGACTGTCTGTGAGGAGTGTGGTGTGTTCTCCCTGTGTCTGCGTGGGTTTCCTCCGGGTGACTGTCTGTGAGGAGTTGGTGTGTTCTCCCCGTGTCCGCATGGGTTTCCTCCGGGTGACTGTCTGTGAGGAGTGTGGTGTGTTCTCCCTGTGTCTGTGTGGGTTTCCTCCGGGTGACTGTCTATGAGGAGTGTGGTGTGTTTTCCCTGTGTCTGCATGGGTTTCCCACAGTCCAAAAACACACGTTGGTAGGTGGATTGGCGACTCAAAAGTGTCTGTAGGTGTGAGTGTGTGAGTGAATGTGTGCGTGTGCGTGTTGCCCTGTGAAGGACTGGCGCCCCCTCCAGGGTGTATTCCTGCCTTGCGCCCAATGATTCCAGGTAGACTCTGGACCCACCGTGACCCTGAACTGGATAAGGGTTACAGATAATGAATGAATGAATGTCCGCTTTAAGAACATTAGTCTGTATCATACTTAGCTCTAGTGCTTACTATTTACTGTATTCTGGATATAACCAGCATGATTTATCTCCCCCACTCTGGGCTTCAGGCTGTGTAGCAGCTGGGTTCAGGTTTTAATGAACTTTCTGACAGCTCTGTCAGTCTGAGTCGATACTGAGGCCGAACACTTTGGACGTTTTTGAGCCGAAATCAATAGATGTGGAGATGGATGAGCTGCTTTGGGAGTTACAAAGAAGAAGAGGTAGTGACAGTAAATTTCTGTTCTCATTAAAGAACTGTGTAACAGGCCTCTGTCTCATTCATTTACATCTGTATTGGAAATGTTCACACTATCATTATATAGAGAGTCTATCCATGTTTCGTCATCATACAAAGTATAACTGACTACAAAAACACAGAGGAGTTGGAGAACTGGAGTAGTGCTGAAATGAATAGATGTTGATTTCTATCAGCTGCTGAAGTGGAATGGTGTCAATTTCTGAACTCATTAAACAAGAGGTTGACAGAGCTGGAGGACACCCAGTCATCCAACAGTTCTCCTCATACAAAGTGTTCTCCTCATACAGTAGTTACAGCTTTGAAACTTGAGGCAGGTCTTGGTGGGTAGGGAACTGGGCGTGTAACCAGAAGGTTGCTGGTTCAATCCCCAGAGCTGGCAGGTCATGACTGAAGTGCCCTTGAGCAAGGCACGTAACCTCCAACTGCTCCGCGGGTGCCGTGGCTAGGGCTGCCCACCGCTCTGGGCATGTATTGTCACTGACCCTAGTATTCACTAGTGTGTGTGTAAATTTGTGTTTCACTGAACGGATTGGGTTAAAAGCGGAGAACATATTCCTCGGTATGCAAGCCGAGTGGCCAATTAAATTGATTCTATTTCTAATTCTCACACACATTCACTCACACCTACGAACACTTTTGAGTCGCCAATCCACCTACTACACCTACTGTGTGTGTGTGTGTGTGTGTGTTTGTGTTGCCTTGTGAAGGACTGGCGCTCCCTCCAGGGTGTATTCCCGCCTTGCGCCCAATGATTCTTGGTAGGCTCTGGACCCATCGTGACCCTGAACTGGATAATGGTTACAGATAATAAATGAATGAATTAATTCTAATTCTACGCTTAATGCTGGAGCACCTGGTTTACTCCAGGTGACTGTCTGTGAGGAGTGTGGTGTATTCTCCCAGTGTCTGCGTGGGTTTCCTCCAGGTGACTGTCTGTGAGGAGTGTGGTGTGTTCTCCCTGTGTCTGTGTGGGTTTCCTCGGGGTGACTGTCTGTGAGGAGTGTGGTGCGTTCTCCCTGTGTCTGCGTAGGTTTCCTCCCACAGTCCAAATACACACATTGGTAGGTGGATTGGAGACTCAAAAGTGTCCATAAGTGTGAGTGTGTGAGTGAATATGAGTGTGTGTCACCCTGTGAAGGACTGGTGCCCCCACCAGGGTGTGTTCCCGCCTCACAGCAGGCTCTGGTTCCACTGCAACCCTGAACTGGATAAGGGCTACAGACAATGAATGAATGAACAATTACAAACAACAGTACAGTTCTCTACCAGCAGCTCCACAGATTCTGTAAGAGTGCAGGCTGCTGTGACTCTAATATTCTTCCAGTAAAGTGCCAGTTCTGCTAGATCTGGGGAAATGAATTTGGCACGTCACCTATACAAACAATGTATCTGCAATAGTCTTTCTGTTATGTGCCCTTGGACTCAAATGACAGATGACTGTAGAGAAAAGAAAAGCAACAAGAGCAACAGAACTGCCTTGTTCAGACCTATTTTTCAAATTATGGACTAGGAAAGCAAATGCAGAACAATATGAGAGTTGGCAGCGCTGCTCAGATGTTTTTTAGCCTTTGAAACAGCCCCAGTGAAGAGTGGGGACCACTGCAGTGATTTCCAGGCTGAGAATACACACACTTAACGACACAGAGAGAGAGAGAGAGAGAGAACAGTGGTGAGCCTCCGGCTTTTTTTCCCTTTTAGACATTCTTCAGCAAAGCCCTTTAAACCCACTGTGGGAAGCTGCAGATAGCACTTGTTATTTCCAATTTCCCACTATTTTAACATTACCTATATTACATATAAAATCCAGAAGGCATTTCTATTCTGCTCAATTTGATGCTTCTGCTTGAGGTGGTGAAACAGACCACGTCAGTGTCACTGCAGCGCTGAGAATGATCCACCACCCATATTCAAACCTGCTCTGTGGGGGTCCTGAACATTAAATAACAGGGTGAAACGGGGCAAACAAAATATGAAGAGGAATAGATGGACCACAGTTTGTAAATGTAGATCTCAAATATGAACAAATATGGTCCGCTGAGAGAATGGGTAATAAGTGCAAAAACAGGGAGGTCATTTTAATGTCCTGAGGGGTTTGTGACCAATTACATATGTTTATTATAAAGGTTTTAGTGAAGTGTTGTTTGGAAATGTTCAGAAGTGGTGCCATGTGAAAATGTATAGCGAGTGAGTGTGTGTGAGTGTGTATGAGGCAGGGAAAGAGTGAGAGAGAGAGACCTGTGTCTCTGACTGGTCTGACAGTCCACTCGTTTCTACTAATGTGTTAAAGCCAGGGCTCAGATGGTCATTCTGGCTGTAAGAAATATTCTAACCTGAGGAACGTGAAAGTGAGATTTCAAAACGACATACCTGCTCAAAGAACTCGTCCATGAAGCCTTTTTCCATGCCTACTGCCACCTCCTCCTCCTCCTCGGTGTCCTTACCCTGCAAGACAAAATCATCCATTTCATTTTAGCACTTAAAGTCTAGCTAAAGAGGACTTTTCAAGCTGAGACTTACCAAAATGCACTTAACCTCTCTCCAGGCTGAGAAACTTTGATTGACAAGACATTTATTTGTTCCACATTTCTCCAGGAAGCAGTTTTTATTTCAGCTGTTTATTGCAGTTTTAGGGTTTTTTTTTTAAAAGAAAAGTAATGGTGTGGACCTGTGAGACATAAAGGCTACAGTGACTCACATATGAGGGTTTTTGCCTTAATGTTACACACATCTGTTTGTTCTGGGCTTTTAGATTGGGTGGTGAAGAAGAAGAAGAAGAAGAAAGAAGAAGAAGAAGGTGAAGGTGAAGATGAAAGAAGAAGAAGAATGTGAAGATGAAGAAAAAGAAGAAGGAGAAGATGAAGAAGAAAAAGAAGGAGAAGATGAAGAAGAAAAAGAAGAAGGAGAAGGAGAAGAAAAAGAAGAAGGAGAAGAAAAAGAAGAAGGAGAAGATGAAGAAGAAGAAGAAGATGAAGACGAAGAAGGAAGAACCATTATTAATCCCCTACCATTAATTACCAATATCTGTGTTGGAGTGATCCTCTGTCTCAAAGACACATGGAAAAAGTCATGACCACAGGCCTGAAACACAGCACTCTTCCCTACAACCTCCTCCATTTGATTTCATTTTCATGCTGGAGGGAAATGAACAGTGGTGAGGGCTCATCACCTAGAGCTGATGAAAAGTTATGGAGCGTGAGTCATTAGACCAGTCCTCTCCATTGATTAGCACAGCGGGTCAAGTGATTAGCTGCCTGTTATTCAATCAAGAACCTGTGAGACCGACAAGCACATAACAAGAAATGGCGAGGGAGGCTCATTTCCCAGCCGTCTCGAAGGGAAGGGATTATGGAACTAGATTAAGTTTACTGAACTATACAGAACTATCAGCCACTACATTAGAAACAGAGAATGCAGAGGTATAACTTGTGTCTGGAACAAAACGTCAATCTGAAATCAAAATGGATGTGGTTTTTGCCGTTATCACATGTCCTCAATCATAATCAGTGCAGGTCACTGTGTCATATTGTAGTGGTGGCCGGAGACTTGAAAAGACCGGGACTCACTGGGGAGTTCCCAGAATGCACCACGGCTCATCCTATTTACTGTTTAGGGGT
This sequence comes from Hoplias malabaricus, assembly GCF_029633855.1. NCBI lineage: Eukaryota > Metazoa > Chordata > Actinopteri > Characiformes > Erythrinidae > Hoplias > Hoplias malabaricus. The sequence continues at coordinate 8,371,207 of NC_089818.1, forward strand.
TATTTTAGAAATTTGCATTTGGCGTGGTTCATTCATCCGAGTTGTATCCACCGTCAGTGAGTTTTGTATGCTTGTGGATAAAGGCTCTGGCTGCCTGTCCTTCCCATACACCAAGCCGTTTCCTTGCTTCCTTTCTACACTTGTGCCCTTTTGAGGGCATAAATATAGGTTGTCTATAGAGCCTACCTGGAATCATTGGACGCAAGGCGGGAATACACCCTGGAGGAGGCGCCAGTCCTTCACAGGGAGAACACAGACACACACACACATTCACTCACAAACTCACACCTACGGACACTTTTGAGTCACCAATCCACCTACCAACGTGTACTTTTGGACTGTGGGAGGAAACCCATGCGGACACAGAGAGAACACACCACACTCCTCAGAGACAGTCACCCGGAGGAAACCCACACAGACACAGGGAGAACACACCACACTCCTCACAGACAGTCACCCGGAGGAAACCCATGCAGACACAGGGAGAACACACCACACTCCTCACAGACAGTCACCCGGAGGAAACCCACGCAGACACAGGAAGAACACACCACACTCCTCACAGACAGTCACCCGGAGCAGGAACCGAACCCACAACCTCCAGGTCCCTGGAGCTGTGTGACTGCGACACTACCTGCTGCACCACCGTGCCGCCTCCAATCCAAAACAGACAAACAAAAAGAAAACAGCAAAAATAATCAATATTACCCACTTACGAAGCAGGAATAGAGCAATATCCTCATCTTGGTTCGTGCTTTCTCTGTTGTCTTAAAAAAAGGACAGATGTTTTTTCTCTCAAATGGGCAGAGCCTAGCATACCAGACCGCAACAGTTTTTTTTTTTTACTAGTTTACACTCACTGGGGCTTCGTAAACACATTAGACTGGTATACAGCACACTAATACTACGTGTTTTTGGACTTTTACCCCACCTCTAAACACTCCAAGAGGAGTTTGTCCAAGAGGCACACCAGAATTAAATTAACCCATAATATCATTACACTCTTCCCCTCCTATTCCCACCACCTCCACAAATCCTCCAGTGAAAACACAGCTCATTACCTCCCCTGCTGAAGCCACACTGCTTTAGTCCCTGCTGTGCCTTTCTCGTCTCTTTTTACCAGGGATTCCCAAACGTTTGCCCTCAACTGTCTATAATTCTGACCTAAATCAGGACCTGAAATCTCCAGGAGCTATAAATGAGCATCACACGCACCGAGGCGGTGCAGTGCGCACCAAAAATCACAATGGACACATCCATCCGTGCACCACTGCTCGCTAACGAATACGCCTCAGTCCATTTTCGTCAATGAAAATGCAATTTATGTCAGCCCGTTACGCATGTCTGAATCCAGACAAGTGAGAGGGTTTCCATTAAAGCTGCTGAAGCTGAATCATTTAATGCTTCTGGGAAAAAAAAAAAAGAAAAACACACTTTCCATGGTATATGAGACACCATTTCCAACATATCCTGTGAACAAGGGATATTTGAACATTGTAGTATGTATTTGATAGCATTCAAACACAAACCAGATATAATAATCGTGTATGTTCTACACTCACTGCCCATTCTCTCAGCTCTGCATGCTTTGTTATCCCCCTTTCAGCTTTTTCTTCAATGGTCAGAATCCCCACAAGGCTGGTGTAGAGTGGATCAGACACAGCAGTGCTGCAGTGACACTGACGTGGTGGTGGTGTGTTAGTGTGTGTTGTGCTGGTGTGAATGGATCAGACACAGCAGGGCTGCTGGAGTTTTTAAACCCCTCAGTGTCACTGCTGGACTGAGAACAGTCCACCGACCAAAAACACAGAGTCGACAGCGTCCCGTGTCCCCTGATGAAGAACTAGAGGACGAATAAGACAAACTGTGCAGTTGAGCTACTGTCTCTGACTTTACAAATATAGGGTGGAACAACAGTGTTCACCGTCACAATATGTTTGATTGCTGTATCTTATGCATACTTAAAAATGTGCTAAATAAGTTACTATTCCAATTAATTCATTTTATTCATTCATTCATTCATTATCTGTAACCCTTATCCAGTTCAGGGTCGCGGTGGGTCCAGAGCCTACCTGGAATCATTGGGCGCAAGGCGGGAATACACCCTGGAGGGGGCGCCAGTCCTTCACAGGGCAACACACACACACAGATATAATAATAAAAACCAAATCTGGTCTTATTTTATGCCAAAAATGCTGATGTTCTCCCTGTGTGTGCGTGGGTTTCCTCTGGGTGACTGTCTGTGAGGAGTGTGGTGTGTTCTCCCTGTGTCTGCGTGGGTTTCCTCCGGGTGACTGTCTGTGAGGAATGTGGTGTGTTCTCTCTGTGTCTGCTTGGGTTTCCTCCGGGTGACTGTCTGTGAGGAATCTGGTATGTTTTCTTTGTGTCTGCATGGGTTTCCTCCGGGTGACTGTCTGTGAGGAGTGTGGTGTGTTCTCTCTGTGTCTGCGTGGGTTTCCGCCGGGTGACTGTCTGTGAGGAGTGTGGTGTGTTCTCTCTGTGTCTGTGTGGGTTTCCTCCGGGTGCTCCGGTTTCCTCCCACAGTCCAAAAACACACGTTGGTAGGTGGATTGGCAACTCAAAAGTGTCCGTATGTGTGAGTGTGTGTGTGTAGTTCATTTTAATGACCTCAAAAATTTTTTTTAAGTATATATATAGAATCCAATATCTAACCTTTCCCTGTCTATAGATGAGAAACTTTTGATATAGGACTCTATTTTTTGGACTCTAAAACCTAGAGTCTGAACCATGCAGACACATATCGTAATGATGCTAATCTAACGTTAATGGTGAACTTAGCGCATTTATTTGAGTAGGGGACAGACTTTAGCACAGTTATAATGAGCTTACATGCTGTGGAGAGATTAACATTGCCTCAGACATGATGCTGACTGCTAGTGACTGTGCTTTCCCAGTGTTCCGATCTCCCTGCATTCGCCCTGAGCTCAGTTTGACCAATGGTGCTCATTAGCTTGCAGCACATTACAGAAACCATTCAAAAGAGCAAGAACCACATACAGTTATGATTGAAAATGTCCAGCATATACAGATGTTAAATTAACATTTCACCAAGCCAGAGGTTCTAATCCATGAGGAGTCCTGGCCAGTTCCTTATGAATTTCCTAATGGAACTAGGTCAAAAAGTACCGACCCAGGTAGTAAAAAGTTGACTGCGTGACACAGTGCTGGATCAGCTCTGGCAGGAACCTTAGGAACCCTGAGGAAATCTGAAACTCTGAATCTCTAAACCACAAAGCGTGGACTTGCCATTCTTCTCATGTAAGAACCTTCCCCTGAGCATCGCTGTGCCCAGATCAGTGCTCCTGCTGACCACACACTGACCCCCGAATCCCCCAAGAACACTCCACCAAGACCCTCCTTTGAGGACATTAAAGCCTACAGAGGTCAACGGTTCGGCATGAAGTAAGGTCAAATGTCCAGGTCCACCAGTGGGAGGCTTGTTCTTGCTACACCTCCTTCACCAAAAAGGTTAATGGAGCTTTTCCACTGCATGGTACTCTGCCCTACTCAACTCTTTTACTTTTTCATTAGGTAAATTGGGTCCTGGCTTGTTTTTTTAGTCTCAGGTCTCTCTGATTCCAAGAGAGCTGATGTGGGACTAAACTGTGACGTGTAAACCTTGCAGAGCGCTGATTGGCCAGAGAGAGTTGTCACTCTGTGCCATGCATTGCAGACATCCAGCACAAACTTTGTGAGAACCGAAGTGGTAAATAAAACGAATCCAAACTGAATTATAATCAGCTGATGTTGTTTCAAAAATATTTATATGGATTCAGTGGCTGAAAGTTATGTTGAAATTTGAGAGAACCAGAAAGAGCCAGAGCCAGAAATAGAGTAAAAAGGAGAGGGAGTGAAAATGCTGAATACATCTTCCCTCTCATCCCCATCTGCTCTCCTCCATCCACCTACTCTCTCTCCTTCCTTTTGTCAGCACTCTCCACCCTACTCTTTTCTTCTCACTTCTCAGCCCAACTCGGCTTCTCTTTGTTGAGATTTCTCTCTCTCTCTCTCTCTCTCTCTCTCTCTCTCTCTCTCTCTCTCTCTCTCATTCCCTGGTGTGTGTACTTGGCTGTGAGAGAGGCAGCAGACAGCAGGGAGGAGGCTATCGCCTCCGGATTCAGCTCCGTCACATGCAGCCTCATTACAGCCGCCGGCCCACACAACATGCACTGAGTTACCTGTCTCTCTTTCTGTCAGCTGTGCACTCGGATATGTTCAATCATCAGCTGTTTTTAAGGAAAAACAATCCTGTACAGTAAGATGTACAGTAACTGAGCATGTGCATATACAGTCATGTACAACACTATGTTCATTTTACTATAAATCTGCAGCATTAAAATCACAGGAGCTACTGTAAACTCACAGTAGTCAGCACATTCCTGTTTAACTATCATCTAGATCAAGAGATCAATATAGTAAAACCATATATAATCCAAATGAAATGACATCATTCATTCATTCATCTCTAAGCACTTCATCCTGATCAGCATCACGCTGGGTCTGAAATCACACCTTGGAGAGCACACCAGTCTATGAAGGTGAGTACATTAAGGGACACAACTGGGGCTTTTCCACTGAACCTTCCTTTTTTTAGCTTTATTTAGCTTTTGTTTTTGCTTTTACATCAGGTAAACGTGGTCCTTGTCCTTGGACCAGATTCTTTTTTAGTACCTGCTCTCTCCTGGTTCCAATCGGGCAGGGAGTAGGGACTAAATGTCACGTGTAAACCTTGCAGAGCTCTGATTGCCCAAAGAGGCTTGTCAATCATGACAAAATGCAAACATCCATCACCAACTCGCCATCTGTAAAATCTTCAAGTTGCAGCAGAGATCACGTTTGTTTTTATCCGACTCAATGACGGCAACTTGTAAAATTACACTGTGGTCTTTTGAAGAGGTTCAAAGGTTGGATCGGTGGCTGACGAAAGAATCCAACGAGAGCTGGACGCTGCAACAAGGAAGGAACAAACTCTACTGATCTGTCTGAACTGATGACGAAGCTGTGTTTAGTCCCGAACAACAACACATGAATAACGCTTAACGTTACCGCTGCCATTGTTGTGGTTTCCAAAGCCCACTGTTTCAATTAGAGAGTGGGATTCATGACATCACCAGCTACAATTACGGGGCATCTGCTAGTGGAATAGCTACCAGGGACCATGAACCAAAAAGTGAGTAGAGCTGAGTAGAGTTGACTATAGTTTGTGCCATGTAGTGGAAGCTACTAAGAAGTTCCAACCCGACCCAAGCTGGCCCAACTGGTTCTGCTAAACTTGGTTCCGCTTCTCAGATTTCTCTCAGTGTAGTCAGGAGAATACAGTACTGATGGGTCATGTCAGGTTAGTGTTTTTATACTTTGCTTCCACTTTAAATGTGAGCATCTTTCACTTGGTCTGGGTCAGTTACAGAAGAAGACTACAGATGTTTGTGGTTTAAAGCAACACTAAGTAAGATTTGGTCTATTTGCTCCTAGAGCTCCCCCTGCAGTTGCACAGTGCAATTCATTTTCACAGCACTGTCCAGAAATCAAGGTGGAGAGAAGGGAATCTAAAGATTACAAAGTGCAGTTTCTGCAGTGCTGAGCCTGGAGCAGCAACAACAGACGCTCTTTTCTCCCTATTACAACTGCGCTGTTACAAGTGAATGGCTAGATTACTTCTGCCCACTGTGAATTAATGGAGTATGTTGCCACATCTTGTATAGAATTTTTTATATAGAAAGTAGTGTCATTATTCTATTAGAAGTACTTTAGTAGCACTGTGGAAAATATGATTTATAAACAATCTTTGTTATTGTTTCATGCTGCAGGCATAGATTAAATCCTATAATATAACAGTGTGATGAATCCATCTTCCCCTTCTGTTTTATTTTTAGCATCATTATTGCAACACTCCAACATTTACGAGTGCCTGGTAATAAACAACCTAGTTCTAAAACCAGAAGAGGCTGTGTACATATGACTCTAGATCCGAATGTGAGCAGAGTGTTTGTAGAGTGTGATGTCAATAGTATATGTTTCTCCCAACACTGTAAAGAAAGGTTAGTTAGTGTTAGCACTCTCTCCACCGATGGCTGGCAGAGCTGAAATGTGGCCTGTCGGTCACTCACTCCGCGTCCTCGCTCCGCTCTCTCTGTGTAATCTATTTGCCCTGGGAGTTTTTTTTTTTCCCTGCCGAGTAATGCCGCCTCGGTCTGAGAGGAAAATGTCATTAAGCCTGCAGTGGGCTGTAATGACAGATAGCAAGCGAGGAGAGAGAGTGATGCGCTGTCACCTCTTGTTCCTCTCTCTCCCTCGGGGGGCGTCTCAGGGGGCTTTATTCGGAGCGGACGTAAATATGCGACGGTGGCTCAAATCAAATTAGGCTACGCTGACGTCCTCATCGTCTAGTGAAAAAAGAAAGAAACACAGACTGTGGCATTTCCATCTCCATCAATCAACACCTCCCTCTTGGTCTCTGTGTCCGGCCTACTGACCGCCTTGAAGTTTGATAGCAATGAAGGCCTCCTCTTTAAATACTATATCTTACGTTTAAAGATGCCCCTTCTGATTAAAGCAACTAATTTATGGAACAGTCCGTGTGTACACAGCTTAATCCAATACCATAGTGATGAGTTAGAGTGGACCCAGTAAACAAGGAGCGTCCCTGGACGTTCAAAATAGATCTAAAAGTAGTCTGTCCGTCAAGGACATATTTTAAACGTCAATGGACGTCCAAAATCCATCTTAATAAGTTAGTTAAGTGGTGACCAATCGATAACGTCAGTGGACGTCCAAAACGCTTTTTATACAAGTAATTTATTTCGGGACCAATTAATAACGTCAATGGACGTCCAAAATACGTCTAATAGTCGTCTTTTCAATGTCTGTGTTTGGACGTCTTTTCAACTTTCATTTTCAACCTTAAGAGAACGTTGATTCGACGGCAGTCATTACGTTATTTCAACGTTGACTCAACGGCTAAATGTATGTATGTATGTATCTTTACACTTATATAGCGCCTTTCTAGACACCCAAGGACGCTTTACAATCCACACTGCTCAGAACGCTCAATCCACACACACTGGTGAGAAGCGGCAGCCAAACGCGCACAGCGTACTCTCAACCAGGAACGACCGTCCACCTGGAGGACTGTATCAGGCACTAGGGTTTAACCCAGGATAGAGCGCCAATCCATATCTGGGCTCACATATACAGACATTCATTCACACACCAGGACAGTTATTAGAGAAGCCAATTCACCCTCCATGTTTTTGGACTGTGGGAGGAAACCGGAGCCCCCGGAGGAAACCCACGCAGACACGGGGAGAACATGGAAACTCCACCCAGATGGGACTTGAACCCAAGATCCCAGCGCTGGGAGGCGAACGTGCTAACCACTAAGCCACCTGCTCCAGAGTTTGCCAATTTACAACATGCTACACTATGAAGGGTGCACAAGCAGTGCGAGCACCTTAACGTAGCAGAAGTCACTCATTATAAGTGGTATCTACATGAACATTTGGAAATACAGTGTGTGTAAATGAGTGAACATATCCATATTTCAATACAGCAAAGGTGAATACTGACAAAACAAATAATAAACTACAGGTTCTTTATTTCTAAAACCCATTTTCATGATCAAGGGCAGCAAACCAAAGTAAACCAAAATTGGATGAAGTGGCTATAGAATATGACTGAAATAATGCGCTAGATCACAGTATAGTGGTGTTTTTCATGTCATTAGGTTTAATTGAATTGACCACAATAAATTCATAGCTCTGCTCGTCATAGTGCTGCACAGAAAAGCACGAAACAGACCCACACTGAATGACAGCCAGGTTTAGTTGCCTGTGACTCAGCTAATTGTGGAAATTAGCATAGAGGTGTATCATTGCTTCAATCCATTCATGACCTGAGAAAAAAACCCTCTGCATCTGAAAACCTGCCAGCGACAGGTGTGCACTGATGTAGTGGCTCTAATATCAAACCCAGGCCAGCGTCGGCCAGGAAAAAATAAAAAAATGAAAGAAGTCAAGCGGTCGCACTTATTTTCTGCTTTGTTAGCACGGCAGCATGTGGGTGTGGTACAACAGCATGAAACACGCTCATTCACTCCCGTCAGCAGGCGCTGGGCTTTGACAAAAATCAGCAGGAATCCTTCAAAAGTGTTGGATTCATCAGTGGCCCCCCTTCGAGCCACTATCATAGACAGTGATAATTCATACTGAAACCACAACACCACATTCAAAACTAATACATCGACACAATAGAGAAACACAGCTTTAAAGGCAGTGTCTAATACGATTTCCTCTCGTATGTTTACGTACAGAAGCTCGGCGCCTTTTAAGGTGGAATGGTATGACTGAGGGAAATAAAGTTTGTATGTGGCTGAAGTTTAACATAATTTTTTTATAATTTTGTTGGAATTACCACACAATCTCATTCGTAACTTGAGTTATTTAGTTTTGTAGCACTTTCACAAGTATATTCGTTCATTCATTCATTATCTGTAACCCTTATCCAGTTCAGGGTCGCGGTGGGTCCAGAGCCTACCTGGAATCATTGGGCGCAAGGCGGGAATACACCCTGGAGGGGGCGCCAGTCCTTCACAGGGCAACACAGACACACACATTCACTCACACCCTCACACCTACGGACACTTTTGAGTCAGCAATCCACCTACCAATGTGTGTTTTTTGGACTGTGGGAGGAAACCGGAGCACCCGGAGGAAACCCACGTAGACACAGGGAGAACACACCAACTCCTCAAAGACAGTCACCCAGATTCACGAGTATATGCCAGAATTAAAAAACGGTTAATGCCAAAGAAAACCAAAAAATAAACAACTAAAATTGCTTCATATTTATACCCAATAGTAAGGGCCACCCTTGGGCATGTATGTAGAGTGGGGGGGGGGCTGCCGCCGTTGTATTCTTAGCTGAACCTATGTGCGGTTTTAGGTCTTTACACCTTTATTTGCTACACAAAACATAGGAATTTCTTTTTTACTTCATCCGAAAACTTACATTTCCGTTTCGGCATAGCTACACGAGCTTTGCCTGACGTAAACAAGGACTACTGACGTGCAGACTGACCAATTAAATGTTTACAGAGAAGGTTATCGTCCAATAACGGTAGCTCTACAGTCAGACCGTCCAATCAGAAGAGTTTAGGCTACTTCACCATGCCCCCTTCTCACTCAAGCGAACCAATCGGAGTAGGGGAGGGCGGGACTAGTTTGTGAACGAAACTTCTCAAAGTTCTATGTAAGCTCTAGAAAAACAAAATCCCAGACGTTTGTGAAATTCCGCCCGGACATTTTTTTAAGTCTAAAAAAGAGGACTTGTCCGGGTAAAAGAGGACGTCTGGTCACCCTACATGTATGGCATCGGGCATGGTGATCTTGAGTTGTGAAGTTGCTCCAGAACATCTTGTTTTGAACTGAACAACCGTGATAGCACTGACTGTACTGTAAAAATAAAGTTTAAAACATTACTAAAATGAGCCTTTAGTGAGGACTTTGGCAGATGCCCACATCTAATGCTGGGGGGCTCATGTTTAGTTTGGTCTACAGAGATTAATCTAGTGTGGTCAGAGATGGCAGCAGACAGCTATAACGCAGGAGCTAATGAATAAATAGAATGGACAGTGGCCATGGACAGATGTTTCACGCACTTGCTATTGGTTTCATTGCCAGGGCTATATTCGGAAGAGAGCTGCCATATGCGCCTTAAACAAATATTAGCATCCCTCTCTCTCTTTCCCTCTCTCCCTCCACAACACACACAGACACACGTTAAATGTATGAACTCCTGGGCATGGGATTACAAACAGGTATTCAACTAGACGATGGGTGCTATTGATTTCACTGGACAACAGTATGAACAAAAAGACATTTTTGCCCATTAAAAGCAACAAGAAGCTGGTTGATCTTAACCCAAGGCAAAAATAAATACAAGTAATAACCCTAAGAACCTATAATAAGTAACACAACACATTTTGGTCATTTCGAAAGTGATGATTGATAACGTGCATCCGTGAGCTCCTGCTGGTGTGAGTTCTTTCGTTTCAACCCTTCCCAAGAAAAAATAAATAAACAAAAACAACACACACACACACACACACAGCAGCCATTTCCACATTTTAGTCGCACCGCCTGCTTGTCCAGTCTTGGAGTTAGAAGTAGAGATACAATTTTTCAGCGCAAGCTTGCTTTTAAATCGAAAAAACAAAACCTAATAAACAGATGCAATGTTTTACTGAGTGGATTATTTTAAATAAAGGTTTTCCCACTGAGATTTCAATGTGAAACATGCACAAGTGAGTGACTTAAGGATTTTTAACCTACTGCTTTTGAAATGCTGGCTTTATTTCTGCATGGAACTGTGTTTGTGTGTGTGTGTGTGTGTGTGTGTGTGTGTGTGTGAGACAGATTACAAGCCAGGGAGAATCTGGTATGAGAGGGACAAAACAAGTCAATCTGCCCCCTGGGGGCAATATGCAGAGAAAAGCCCCATCCAAATTACCCCATCTGATTCCCCTTCGCTGATTTAGAGCTTACAACCCCCCAACAACAATCTTCTCTCACCCACGAGGCCTGAGCTCCCTCATTTCATTTATCACACACACTGTAATATACAGAGCTGGAATACTCACACTTATCTTAGTGTATTGCCCCCAACAACCCACCCAACCCAACTACATATCCATTCTCATTCTCTCTCTTTCTCTCTCTCTCTCTCTCTCTTCTCTCTCACACACACACACACAGGGCTGAGGCATTTATTGTTTATATATATCATAAAAGAGTGCAATTTTCAAATCTCAGGAGCTGCCATTTTAATTATATCCTACATTAACAACAAGTTTGATTGGGGAAATTTAACCTAAATGATCTGGTCTTCTAGGGTCTAGCTACAGACCTACAACAGGTGACCTCTTTGATGTCATCAGTAGAGTGACCAGACGTCCTCTTTTACCCGGACATATCCTCTTTTTTAGACTTAACAAACATCCGGGATGTTGTTTTTCTAGCGCTTACATAGAACTTCGAGAAGCGTTTCGTTCACAAACTAGTCCCGCCCTCCCCTACTCCGATTGGTTCGCTTGAGTGAGAAGGGGGCGTGGTGAAGTAGCCTAAAATCTTCTGATTGTACGGTCTGACTGTAGAGCTACCGTTATTGGTCGATAATCTTGACGCTCCACCAAGCTGTAACAGTGAGAACACAGCCTCTGTCATTGCTACTCCAGGTGCTGCACTGCAGAAACTGCACTATGTAATATTTGAAAGAGGGTAGGGAACCACCTCCTCCTCCCTGCCCCCTTGATTTCAGAACAGTGCTGTAAAGATGGATTCCACTCTGTACAACTGTGGAGCCAAGCAGCAAAAATACCATTACTTCCCTAGCGTTCCTTTAATAGCTAGAGCATATAGGGTCTTCAATTCAGAGCGCTGAGACCCAACAATCAGTGGTCCACTTTAACTTTTATTTCAAAACAAAAAACATTTTCGCATTGAGAGCAAACAGAAGTTGCCCCAAACAGTCGATAGATTGGCGAACACGAAAAAGAACACAGCAGAGAAGAAAATCAGTCACCCTGTCATTTCCAAACAATCAATACACGGCACAGAGCCCACAGAGCTCCGCAAAGACCACAGGCAGCTCTGCTTCTGCTCCTTATCACCCACTCAAGTCCAGTGTTTGTTCAGTCCAGCACAGGCAGAGGCCTGGTCAATCATTTTTAAACTGACCTTACAGGGGAAACAGAAAAACAAATCCACACATCGGCTGGGACCGGGCCACGTAACTGCTGCTCATCGAACTCACAACTGGGTGGTTTCATTTTTTTAACCTGAAGTTTGTAGTCCTTTCTTAAACTGTTCTAATCCTTGTACCTTGTGTCTTTAATTATGGAACATACTGTAATTGCACCACTAACACCTACATTTAATGTACCTCGAATGTACCTTTTTTTCTGAGAGTGTAGCTCAACAATGTTGTGATGTTGCATTCTTATCCATGTCACCAAGCCCACTCTGTTTTATCCAAATGGAATTTCAGCCAGGTCTAATTTTAGCCTCAGTGAAGGGCTACAGGCAGCTTCCAGTCTGAAGCAACTAAACAGAACCGAACCTGATGGTGGAGCCATAAAATGACCGCGGGCAAATTTTGGACTTGTTTTAGAACTTCAGCAGACGGCTTAGACATTCACACCTAAGTTTGTACAGTCTCCTGAATAATAGTGGTTCAGACAGCGCCATCCTATTTCTCTCTGTCTCCCTCTCCTACAGTCCCTGTCACTCCACACCTACAGCTATCCCCCTCTCTCAACACACTCTCAGAAAAACTGTCATTGCGGTGGTACCCTCCAGGGAACATACCCCATGCCTTTTGTTTGGGAACATAACTGTACATTTTAGAGTTGTGTTGATTTCATCTCCAGGACGCATATTTTTTTCTTTTATTTGACACAGTTCTATAATGAAGGCTTACACACCTCCTGTCACATCTCCTCCTGGAGGAGAGAATGTAATGTACCTTTAGGGAACACAGCTGGACTTTGTGTTAAATAAAACACATTTATTTAGTGTCTATAACGTACCTCATATTTCTGAGAACGCTCCCCCTTGCTTTCAATGTCTCTCCACCTCTCTCTCTCTGTCTCCTACCATTTTTTCTGTTCTCCATTTCACTCCATCACTCGCCCTCTGCCTCATTCCCGAAGCTCACATCCTGGTGTGTTCTCTCTACAACAGATGGCTAATGACCCTAAAATATTAAGGGCTGTGTTCAAAACAGCATTTTTACAAATTAATGAGTGGCCTTCTAATATTGCTGTATTAGTTTGGACACACTGTAGTGTGGAAGCACTGTGCCCTATGTGAACTCCTCCGTCAGAGGACCAGGTGGAAGTCAGCTGCTTCTGCACACTTTTGGGAGGAAAGAAAATGAATGACACCACTGTTTTTTAAAAAAAATATAAGGAGGAATTTAAAAACTCCCATCTTTGGTCATTGATTAAAGCTCCAAAATCCCATAACTGTTCATTAGAACTACAGATGTAGGGCAATTAAAACTCTCAGTGGCTTCAAATTTTGATTATTGAAAGGTACTCCACCCCTGCCCCACAGTTTGACGTGATTGGTCCTTTAGGTTTGTGATGTATAAAACCCTGGCTGTCTGAATCCATCTGGTGGTCTTTGGATGAAGGGAGTTTGAAAGTTAAAATGCTCAGCCATGGCACTGACTGCTTAAACACTTGATGTTAAATCTATATCAGAAGCTTTGACTTATTTCCCTCAATGCCATTAAAGGTGGAAGTGAAAATTCTAAAACTAATCAAACGCCCACCTGATGCCAATTAGAAACCCTCCCCAGACAGTTTGTCTAAAGACACTGCGTTATCATTTACGGTGGAATAATAGAATTCGAATTAAAACCCAAATTCCACCTGTTCCTTTCCGCAACAGAACGGAACAACGGCATTTGAGGTGGAGCGGAAAATTAAAAAAAAAAAAAAAAGACAATTTCAGTTTCGTGGTTCTGCAACACCCTCAGCGTTTTTTTACGTACGCGTATTCCTCGTTCTCTCAACAAGTTAAAAAGCGAATGAAGCAGGTGTTTTTCATTTTAACAAATGAATTTACCAAAACAAACAGTGTTGTTTACTCACATGTCTCAGCTCCTGCGTGCGGTCCTTCATGTTTCAAAGTACGTTCAGAACTTTCCCAATATTAAAAGCCCCTTTACGACCCCCAAAACAACTACAAGCTCCTGCAAGTCCTCTCAGAAGAGCACATCCCTCACTAGAAAAGCAGAATTCCTTTTTTTTTCTCCCCTCCCTTCTTTATCCCAGCTGTAGTTTTTAGGAAGAGGGGGATGACAGAAGGTGGGTCTGTTCACACAATGGAGCGGTGACGCGTTTGATAGTGATAAGGAGTTCGATTCAGTTAAAAGAACCGATTCGTTCGCTCTGGGACTCGATGACTCGAATAACCGATTCATTGGATTTGCTTTATTCTTGTAGACCACACAGGTTTAACTCAGCGGGCAGGATTTCAAGATATTTTAAATATGATCAACGTAAACTGGATCTTTAACATAATGGCCGACATACGTATCTGAATCTGAATTCACATTTTAATATTAAATATTTAATAAAAAAAACTATCATAACGGTTATTGGGTTGATATTTAGTTAAAATTTTAAATTTCAATATTAAATCCACATTAAATTCAAAGTTTTCTTTCCTCCATCGTATCCATATCATCTTTAATAATGTAATAGCTTCGTAAAAAATTGTAGACTACGAAAGGTTTGTAAATTTATAAAAGACAGTAATGAAATGTTTCGAATAAAGGCTGCACTGCTAAAAGAAAAATAAAGATTCAGTTGAACCACTGAATCGATTCTGAAAGATTCACTGAATATATTACATTTAAAAGAACGAGTCACACAGCGTTGTTTTTTTAAAAGCTGGACGTTAAACCCTTATTAACAGAATTGACACAGTGGAGTCTGAGGTACAGACTGGTTCTACTACTTCTACATGTTTTAAACATCTGTAAAATACCACGCAGCACCGCGTTTATCAGCGACCGAGCGCAGAGAGAACGCCCAGCCACAGTTCACCATTTTCCGCCTGAACAACAGCGCCACTTGCCGGACACAACCGGAAACCCACATACCCCTCTGTTTACATAATTCACATTCATTTAATTCCCAATTCCTTTTGGTGTTTAATTTCATTCATTCTGTACGGCTTCAGCCTTTTAATTGGATCCAGAAACAGAACATATATTCTGCTCTACACTATGAGGCTTTTAAAGGAACATTTTTGTTAGGAATTTCCTGCATGTAGTCACAAAATATTAGTGATGTTAGGGTACTGATGTTGGATGACTAAATCTGGATCTCAAACCCTCCCGAGTTTAGTGAATAGAGCACCGTCAGTCCAGAGAAAAGAGTTCTACTGCTCCAAAGCCCAATGCTGAGAGGACCTATGTATGGAGCTAAATCATTAGATACATACTTGAATGAGTTTTGCATACTTAAATTATATTAATCTGAATATTTTATATTTGGGGGCGGCATGGGGGCGCAGCACGTAGTGTCGCAGTCACACAGCTGGTGTGTTCTCCCTGTGTCTGTGTGGGTTTCCTCCGGGTGACTGTCTGTGAGGAGTGTGGTGTGTTCTCCCTGTGTCTGCGTGGGTTTCCTCCGGGTGACTGTCTGTGAGGAGTGTGGTGTGTTCTCCCTGTGTCTGCGTGGGTTTCCTCCGGGTGACTGTCTGTGAGGAGTGTGGTGTGTTCTCCCTGTGTCTGCGTGGGTTTCCTCCGGGTGACTCTCTGTGAGGAGTGTGGTGTGTTCTCTGTGTCCGTGTGGGTTTCCTCCGGGTGCTCCGGTTTCCTCCCACAGTCCAAAAACACATGTTGGTAGGTGGACTGGCGACTCAAAAGTGTCCGTGTGTGTGAGTGAATGTGTGTGTGTGTGTGTTGCCCTGTGAAGGACTGGCGCCCCCTCCAGGGTGTATTCCCGCCTTGCGCCCAATGATTCCAGGTAGGCTCTGGACCCACCGCGACCTTGAACTGGATAAGGGTTACAGATAATCAATTAATGAATGAATTTTATATTTGAATTATTATTATTATTGTAAGGCATTTGATAAATTCTGAAATTCTGTGGTGGTGAAAAATGATCAAAAAACGCAGATCACAAAAATACGGAGGTGAACCACAGGCTTCTCAGGAAAAGTCCCCTTTTGGACAAAGTGGCTGTGTGTGTATTTATTGGGGGTAGTGTTGCTGAGTTAAACCTTAAAAAAGCCAGTTGGAAACTGATGTTCATATTTGTAACCTGTTTATGTAATTACCATTAAACAAAAATGCACCAAACACTAAATCTAAACCAATCTAATTAGCTCAGGCTTAATTCTGGCCCAAGATAAAACTGGCCATGCACCTGAAGCCAAAAGGTTCATTCCAACAGATCATTCAAGTCTTAAACCTTCTTTAAAAGGGGAAAAGTCCATAATATTACATCAAGCCTTTCATCACATAGTGGGCTTTCAGTTGAAGAAGGAAGGCCGATGAAATCCGGGTTAAAAAGCCACAACGTTGACGTTTGCAGGATCAGGCACATTGTGTTTTCCATCTATAAAGTCCCTCTGAACTGGATAAAGACCCAGTCCTGCAGTCCATGTGTCCAGAGCTTCAGAAACGAGGTCTCCTCTGGCGACCCGTGTACTTGGTGTCTGCTCTTACACCCCTGAGAAACAAAACAAAGATTTACCCCATTTAATCATCAACAAGTTTACAGATACAAACACAGCACCATCTGACAGCTCAACACGCTTGGAGGAGAACACTAACTGCCTAGATGTGCTGTTAGCCAGTGCAGGCATCTGTGTGCTAAGTTCACACTGGGACATTGGGGAGTGGGTCCCTTCAAACGAGTCAGATGGCTAAGGAACTGTCAAGGAGCAAACCGCTGATCTCCCAATGAAAGGGTCAGAGCTTAGACTCCTACTCAGAAGGATGACCGGGATCCACAAACAGCAGAAATGGTAACAGAGATACGTACTTGCCCTGTCTCCTCCTCCTCTCCTTCTTCTCCAGGATCCAGTCTTTGCTCTTCTTCAGCGACTTGCCCTTCATATTTTTGAAGCGGGACCTTGGGTGGAATTGACAGAGCACGGTGCGCATTAAAAGGTCTCCATTTTTTCTTTTTAAGAAAAAGCTAATATTTTAAAACTGAGCACTGAACAAAATTAAAAATAAATAAATAAAAAGATTTACTTTGGCTCTACAAACTGAGCACTAGAGCCTTAAAATATTGCAATAATAAGCAAGTTTCCAATAAAAACACTAGTAGTTTTACACTGATAATTATAGAACAACGTACTCTGTAAATGTCAGAGGGTGGAAAAACTGTCTGGAGGGTCCTATGCTGAGACAGCACTCTGACCCTCTGTTTCTGTAGGTCTGTGTCCAATCAGAACAGGGACAGACTTAAACCCTGCCCTGATTCACAGACAAGACCCTCAGGCTAATGTAATACACATTATAAAGTACATTTACTGTGATATTGTCATTCATCTACTGAATCTGCTGCAATGTGGACATGACAATTACACACTACTAGTTTCACTATCAGTATAAAGTCACTGTTACAAAACCTTGTATCTGTTTATGATTTAACTTCAATGTGTGATATAACACAGTAAGAATCAAACATGTCAAAGTGTCAAAATATGGGCGACACTGTACAAGCTTCTGTTATGTCATCAACATGCATCAATGTCCTAATTATGTCCACATTTCTACATCCTATCCATGACACCTTACCTCTGGCCTGTGAACTGCACTTGATTTGGAACATTTCTGTCTACAGTCTCTGTCCCCAGTCCCTGGAATGAAACAAAAATGACCAAAAGTACCAAGGTTACATCTCAGTAAACCTTTGCATTGCATTGATTCATGTCCACTGTCCATACCTTTGGCAAGACTCCAGATACACCAGCAAACAGGCAGAGGAAGAACCTTCCAAAACAGAACACGAGGATTAATTTATTCCACGTAAACCGTGCCGTTTATGAATCTGCTGAAGTAAATCCCTGAGCACTCACTTTTTGGCTTTGCTGCTGTTGGGATAATCCACCACCATCCCTCCTGTGAACCCTGCCTTCATGGCCTGAGCTGTGATCAACTCCAGCTGGAGAAAGAAACCAATGTTAAGGCAGAAGCAAGAGTGGTGAAAATAAAACCCTAAGGGCTAGCAGCTTAACTGAATGGATTTGGATGTTTTAGACATGTTTATAACTAGGTTCCCATTAAGGAGCCAGGAATAATGTGAGGATGAAGGCACTAACACATTGTCACCTGAGCTTAACGCACTTGGAGGAGAACCTTAACTGTAAACTTTAAGTAAAGCAGGCAGAGGAATGAGGGCAGGGAATTACACTCTCTCTCTCTGTGCCTCTCTGAAAACTGCATCTCTTAAAAGGTTAGGAAGCACTGAAATGTTATGGTGGAAACTCACCTGTTCTGAGTTTTCAGGATAAATCTGGAAGATCGCGCGAGCCCCTCTTACCTAGAAATATAATAATAAACATTAACAGCTCGCAAGAACACCCTCCAAGTTCCAACGTGTAAACACAATTGAAGTGGATTTAAAAGTGCTTCACCAGAGAGGAGTAGAGGGAACTAAAGAAGGTGTAGAGCCTCTTGGGAGGACTGTGGCTTTTCTTATCGGCATTACACAGCCACTGGAGCGCAGAGATACTGAGGATAGCAACAAATCAACAGCTTATTTGGATTAATGAATATATTTTTGAAACTGAGTGTTATTCATTAATCATGACATGCCCCAATGTACTGCATGTGTAATTCAATGTCATGCTTTGATCTTACTGTACCTGATACAGCCATCAAATGTCCCAGGTCTGAAAGGCATGCCCTGCCCCATGTCTCCGAGAACGAGATCTCCATCCACCTCTCGATCTAAAGCGACATCTTGAGAGAAAGAGAAACGTTTTACTAGACATCTTTGTGTTGTAATTATTAAGGGTAAGTTTTTTTATTTGGAACTAGCTACATTTTCTTTCTTAATATGGATTCATATTAAAGTCCAGTTCCTGTGTTATTTATGTTTGCCCCGAAGATATAATATAGGAATGAAAGGTGAATCATATTTATATTAAAAACCTGAACTTCAAAGAATGTAATTAACAAAATGCAACAGCTGCTTGAATAATAAATAACCTAAACCTGTGTTGAATGAGGTCAGACTTAGACCAGTCACTGTGCCATAAACATAACCACCATCACAACTAAACGACCTACTGGCTCTCTACATTCAAGTGTGCATCTCTTGTGGAATGAAAACAAAGTTTTTGCATCCTATATAAGGGACGCACAGCTGCAATATTTTAATAAACACATCCACTTTACTTGTAAATTGTAGCCTATGCAAAAAAATATTTTATGTTTTCCTAAGGGGCGGCACGGTGGCGCAGCAGGTTAGTGTCACAGTCACACAGCTCCAGGGACCTGGAGGTTGTGGGTATGAGTCCTGCTCCGGGTGACTGTCTGTGAGGAGTGTGGTGTGTTCTCCCTGTGTCTGCGTAGGTTTCCTCCGGGTGACTGTCTGTGAGGAGTGTGGTGTGTTCTCCCTGTGTCTGCGTAGGTTTCCTCCGGGTGACTGTCTGTGAGGAGTGTGGTGTGTTCTCCCTGTGTCTGCGTGGGTTTCCTCCGGGTGCTCCGGTTTCCTCCCACAGTCCAAAAACACACGTTGGTAGGTGGATTGGCGACGCAGTGCTGAGCCCAGAGTAACAAACATAGGGGCTGTATTCTCCCTATTTTCTTTTCGCTCTATTCTCCGTCTCAGTGAAATTTTTTTATACATTTGTATTTATTCACTGACTTGACAGGTTATTCTTTCTATTACCATTAGACCAGGTGTGTTTCCAAATTTTTGCATAGGGCTGCACAGTATCTGAGACCAAAGCGTTTACCTGCTTGTTCAAAAAGCAGACAGTAAACCTGTGCCAGTGTGAATACAGCATCACTCACCAAGCATGGCCATGCTGATGTCCACACCAACCCAGTAATGACCTTCTTCTGATAAATAATCTCCACTGAGTCCAGAGCCACAGCTGAAAAGACACAAAAACTTCAAAAAAGTGCATTCTTTCCAGGGGCTGTGTTCCACATAGCAGTTAGCCAGAAAAATAAAGCCCAAATTTCAGGATTTTCCAATAGGGATCTCCCTAGTAAAACTGCAAATTCCTGCTTTGCAGAACTTTCCAAAACTGCACTCAGCATTTTAAAAATCAATAATACTTCCAAAATCTTTCAAAAGGGTTAAAAAACGTCTCACCAGTGATGACATCTGGTTCCTGAAATCTGTTGTTTTAGTGTTGCCCATGTCCAAAAGTTTGTAGACAAACCATATAATTGCTGAATACAACACATTTAAGGTACACCCACTGTACCTTAAAAGTAAATCTTCCTTCTATACAACTAACACATACCCCACATCCAACAAATAACAGGGCTGGTCTTCTGGCAAGTTCAGCAGTTCCACTGCTCTCTCTGACATCTGGGTCTGGATCTCAATCATTCGAGAGCTTTACAGGACACAAGCGACAAGACAGTGAGTCATTAAGCAGTTATACACTGAGTGTATAAACCATAGGCAATGTATTACTGCTGGGCACATCTTATAACACACTTACTTCTGAGAGTACTTCTTGGCCTCCTCTTCATTGTAGAACTGCAAACACGACAGTGAAATCAACAGTGGTCACAAATACATAAAGCAGTTTGTATGATTAATGAATTAAAGTCCCTTCTAATGATAATGCAAGTATTAAACCTGTTAGAGCTTGTGTAAGAGTGTGCGCGTGTGTGTGTGTATGCAAGACAGTGTGAGTGTGTCTGCGGTGGTGTTTATGGCTGAAGATATATCATGAATGAAATAAGCCATCAGCGCTGTGGTTGAGTTTTGATTTCTCAGAGTTCTTAACACAGTCCCAAAAACACAGATTCAGACATCCAGGATTACGTACATAAAAAACCTAAGGAACCAATCCTAACAAATGGTAGCTGCAATCAAAGATGTGGGTGGAGACAGAGGCTTGGACCTATGGCATATTCATAGATCTGTGTTTACTGAACAAACTGAAGGTAGTGTTAGACCTACATATAAAACACTTTTAACTCAGAGACAAGATTATTAAATGTCTAAAGGACATAAAGAACATAAATAATAGACATTTGGGGATTTGGAGAGCTCGGACACTGCTTACAATCACACAGACTGTTTCAGTATAGGTGGGATTAAATTTATAATAATAAAGCAGCCTTTCTAAACAGCTCATTAAACATATTGTCGCTGTCCAAAGGGAATCCACAAAGATTAAGATCCCAGTGGAGAAATATTAACATGAAATGGAAGATTTAAAGCAGCTGGACGAGGCACACAGTTTGCTACAGTGCAGTTCATTTTATAAAATTAAAGTTACTCACCACTTCCGGAGGAGCGATGTGCTCCGGCCTGCGACACCCTGAAGACATGCTTCTTCTGTCAGCGAGCGGTGAGATTAATAACGGTATAAACAATCGAATGATAGTTAAATAATCTAAAACAGAAGCACCTCTACTCCGTACAAAAACACATGGCCAACCTACAGCAGCATTTCAATATAAAAGTCTCCTCATAATACCGTTTTAATTCATAAAAACAGCAACAACAACAACAACTAATAATAATAATAATAATAATAATAATAATAATAATAATAATAATAACATAGTTTTTTTACAGCGCTACTGAATTTTAATAGAGGATTTGGTATTTTCAAAGTCTACAAAATAACTTTATTTTCATCATTATTAATATTATTAAAATAATTATTATTTTCATTTGCAAATGAGTAATTAATTTCTTATTATTCTATCCTTTCTAGCCTAATAGTAATATTAGTACAAGTAATATTATGCATAATTATTGGTGTTTATTCACTTTATCTAACAAAAATAGCATTACAATATATATATATATATATATTTGTGTTTTTTTAGGTTTTTAATACGTGCAACAACATATATTTAAACACATTTTAACAGTTGGAAAGGTTCCCTGTGTAACCGTTTTGTTCTTTCCTCTGATTGGTCGGCGCTGCTGTTGCTCTGTGTAATGGAGGTGAGTAGTCGGCATTTACTGGAGTTTGTTTCTGAGGGTTGAAATAGTTCGGTTTGGTTTTTAAATTCGCTTCTTTTTTTGCCACAGCCGGTTTTTAAGCGGTTTTAATATATTGTCTGTCAATCTTCCTAATAATGAAACCACAGCTTGTTGGTATGTGTCAACCGTTTGTTATAGGCCTCGGAAACCTGTCAATAGGATCCTGTAGAAACTCGCTGAGTTGCTGCTGTTTATTCACTGTCTCATCGAGGCCCAGGCTGTTAAAGCAGTTCAGTATGAACACGTAAATAACACTTAATCTTTAAACGGGGTTCTGAGATTTAGATTTGCCCTTGACCTCGACGTTCCAGTGTTGAATTACTGTAACATTGAAACTAAAGGCCACTTTTTCACTCATAATCCCCTTCAGTATCAATATGACATTTTCATTGGAGGTTGAAAATTAAACCCTCACTGCTGGACACCCTTTTTATGAGGTTGGATGACTGTAAATTTTACTACACTGCCTGTCCACAACAATGCAGCTGTCTCCAATGTTCTCCATAGTCGCCACTGACTACATAGATGCAATTTTTGTACTTTCTACAATAACAGACTATAGTCCACTTTGTTAGACCTTCACCCTGTTCCTCAACAGCCAGGACCCTCATAGAGCATGATTTAGGTGGTGGATCATTCTCAGCACTTCAGTGACACAGACATGGTGTTGTTAGTGTGTGTGTTGTACTGGTACAAGTGGATTAGAGACAGCAGTGCTGCTGAGGTTTTTACACCCCTCATCGTCAGAGCTGGATTAAATGTGTTATTTATTTTGTAAGATCCTTAGCTACACACCATTGTGAACCAGTTGTGTTTAATTGTTTTTTTTTACTTTACATTTGTTATTATTGTACTTTTTTTTTACCTGTGGTATATGGTTATGTCAGTAGTAATATGACCAATATTTCTGTCTTTACTTTAAAAAAGGCAAGTCTGTACATGTACTGTGTAAACCGTTCTCTGAAGTGTTCTCCCACTGTTACAGTGACTGACTGCTGAACCCTGCTGGGTAAAGAGCACACTGGAAAAAAGCTCAGAGCAGGTGAGACTCAGGTGATTACCTGAGAAACAGCTGATTCTTATTATGTAACTGAAACTGACTTTCTATTCACCAGGTTCTTTTTTTTAACCACATGAATTTACGCAGCAGTTACATTCTGGCACCTAGATTAGCATTAGCTGAAGGTCGTACAGGTTTTGTAAGCAGTAAAGAATATAAAAGAAGGGGAAGGATGGAGGTAAAGGCAGATAAAAGAACAGAGATGGAGCAAGCTTTACACCTGAATACAGATTTAAAAATGACTCAATGTATAGATTTAGCCAGTGATTAAGGTGTCCACTCTTGTTGGCGTGTAGTATGAGAAACTGAACTTTACTTTATCATTAAAACTTACAGCTCAGTTAGTTCTGTCATAATTTGATTAAGTTATTTCCATTAATTTCATTGGTTCCCTGTGTCCTGCAGAAGGATGTACAGAGTGGCATGTTGTGTGAACAGAAGTGTCCTTCTGGCACCATGTTCCTCCAGAATACAGAAGGCTGAGTGCTTCGGGTCTTATTGTACAGTACTGCTGCTGACGGGTAGACAGTCACAGCCTCGCCCCTGGGTCATTTTAACACAAAGCTGCAACTGGAGCAGCAACCAAAGCTATGATGTCTCACTCCACATGAGCAAGACTGCGTATTACGACATCCTCGAGGTATGGGTGGGTGATAAGGGCAAAATATCACATCCTGAAATTTCCACATACTAAATTTTCTGCATCATCACCGTCCAAAGACGCACCTGTATCTCCAAAATAGTATCTTTATAGGTGTAGGAAAAAACCTTGTTATTTAATGGAAGTCTATGTAAACACATTTTATTCCAGGTATTGGAATTATGGAGCAATTCTGTGTCCCTTCATCATACAATTTTCACAAAGTGTGAGGGACAGCTGCTGTGTTCAAATGATATAGTAAACTAAAAATCCCCAAAAAATGGAGATACATGTTTTTTTGGACAGCAATGATATGTATATTATATAAATAAATATTAGACTCTTTGTTCTATAATTTTGTAGTTAATAGGTTTGAAGATGCTAAAAGGCTATAGGCTGAAAAAGGTGAATAATTAGAATTTTCTTGGTGTACAGGACACCACAATTCAATGAATTTGCAGCACTCTAGTGTGACTAGTGTCACCGCAGCACAGTTCCTAGGCCATCGGGGCCTTGGGTCAATATCGGTTTGGAGTTTGGTGTGTTGGCCCCATGTCCACCACTGAGCCACTGGGATTGCACTTGTACACTCCTTTGGCCTAAGTTTGGGTGAAATGGCAGGGTTACATCAGGATGTATGTGTATCAGGAAGGGCATTCAGCATAAAAACATGAACATTTTCCAAGAGGAAATGCTGAAAATATTAATTCATTCATTCATTCATTATCTGTAACCCTTATCCAGTTCAGGGTCGCGGTGGGTCCAGAGCCTACCTGGAATCATTGGGTGCAAGGCGGGAATACACCCTGGAGGGGGTGCCTGTCCTTCACAGGGCAACACAGACACACACATTCACTCACACACTCACACCTATGGACACGTTTGAGTCGCCAATCGACCTACCAAGGTGTGTTTTTGGACTGTGGGAGGAAACTGGAGCACCTGGAGGAAACCCAAGCAGACACAGAGAGAACACACCAACTCCTCACAGACAGTCACCCGGAGGAAACCCACGCAGACACAGGGAGAACACACCACACTCCTCACAGACAGTCACCCGGAGGAAACCCACACAGACACGGAGCTAACACACCACACTCCTCACAGACAGTCACCCGGAGGAAACCCATGCAGACACAGAGAGAACACACCAACTCCTTACAGACGGTCACCTGGAGGAAACCCACGCAGACACAGGGAGAACACACCACACTCCTCACAGACAGTCACCCGGAGAAAACCCATGCAGACACAGAGCGAACACACCACACTCCTCACAGACAGTCACCCGGAGGAAACCCACGCAGACACAGGGAGAACACACCACACTCCTCACAGACAGTCACCCGGAGGAAACCCACACAGACACAGGGAGAACACACCACACTCCTCACAGACAGTCACCCGGAGGAAACCCACGCAGACACAGGGAGAACACACCACACTCCTCACAGACAGTCACCCGGAGCGGGAATCGAACCCACAACCTCCAGGCCCCTGGAGCTGTGTGACTGCGACACTACCTGCTGCGCCACCGTGCCGCCCAAAATGCTGAAAATAGTTTTTTTTAATCTTAAGACAAACTTAGTGGACTGAAATATTTTATATAAATTAAAAAAGAATTATAAACTTAGTGTGAAAGTAATAAAATGTCTTTGCCAACCTCTCCAGGTGTCTCCCACTGCCACTCAAACCCAGATCAAGACAGCATACTACAAGCAGTCTTTCCTCTATCATCCAGACAAGAACGCAGGGAGTGAGGAGGCCACAAAGCGCTTTGCTCAGATCAGCGAGGCCTACAGCGTGCTGGGCAGTGTGGGACTAAGGAAGAAGTACGACCGCGGCATCCTGAGCTCAGCAGACGTCCAGGCTGCAGGAAGACCCTCAGGAAAACAGTCTTCAGCCACTTCTCCCTCCACAGGCCAGCAGCACTCGGGTCAGAAGAGCACTCGGCCTGTATCCAGCGCCACGGTGGGAGGGAAACCCGTTTTTGACTTTGATGCTTTTTACCAGGCACATTACGGAGAGCAGCTGCAGAGAGAGCAAGCCCTGCGCCGCTGGAGGAAACAATATGAACGGAAGCGGGAGAAAGAATTCAGCACCTGGAAGCTGGATAGGATGATGGGGATGGTAGTCGGGTTGCTGCTGGCTGCGGGCTATGTTGTCGTTGGCAGCTTCAAAACTTGAAATAGTTCTTTGGTGCCCAAAGGAAGGGAATTGGACCGGTGTTCTCATACAGTGTGGTCCTCCTGTGGCACTGGAGCCCAACTGTGGCTAAGGAAGACCACAATTCTATCTGCTCTGGGCTGCTGTGGTCAGAGGAAACATTTATTGTGCCGCAGAGATTTAGGAGATTATCGCCAGCCAAAATTCTGTTTATTTTTCAACATTTCTACATAATTTAACGTTTGTTTTGTAAGCTGCTGGAATCAGGTGACTCCATGTGTACAACACAGATTTGGCCACTTTATTTACTGTCCACACACACACCAGTCAATAACAGGTGTCTTCTAAATAGTTTTATGTAATTGTTTTAATGGTGAATTAGTTAAAACCTTGGGGAATATTTGGCTTTAAAAACACACACACACACGTCACTGCCCTGAATGCATGTTTAAAAATTATATTTCAGTCCAAAACGTATATCAGAGCTCTAATAAGACCATTTCTAATGCATATTTATTAAGCATTTTGTGGTGTGACCTTCTGTGAGGGAATATTTAAAGGCATTGGACCTTTCAAACGACTGGTTACTTATACCTCCAATCGTGAGCAGTTTGTTCTGTAGGTTTTTCAAATTACTCTAAATTTCTTTTACATTTTAATGTAAATCTTAATGCGTTTTTTGTTTTTGCAGGAATTTTGAAAAATAACAAAGGAATCCACTCTTTAATGATTAGGTGAGTTGTGTAAAATGTCCAGAGCCCAACCTCGTCTCTGTCTGCTGTACTTCAGCCTAGAGCTGAGTGCCCCAGAGAATATTTTCAGTCCATAAAGAGTTAAAACTTGTTGATTTGAAATGCATTATGAGGAAGTTTTTTCAGAAAGATGGAGATTAGGTTAAAACATTTAATTCTTATGTTTTTGTTTGTATCGTTATGAGGTACGCTAATGCTTCTGCTGATATATACCTCATTTTAATATCGAGGTAGTTTTTTTGGGGGGAGGAATAGATTCTTGGATTTTAAACAAGGTGCAGCCTTTTCTTTGTGCTTGTGCAAATACGGACCTTATTATTTCTCTTCAAGCAGATTTAAATATTTAAATGATAATATTCATACGTGTGTTCTCTCTGTGTCTGCGTGGGTTTCCTCCAGGTGACTGTCTGTGAGGAGTGTGGTGTGTTCTCCCTGTGTCTGCGTGGGTTTCCTCCAGGTGACTGTCTGTGAGGAGTGTGGTGTGTTCTCCCTGTGTCTGCGTGGGTTTCCTCCTGGTGACTGTCTGTGAGGAGTGTGGTGTGTTCTCCCTGTGTCTGCGTGGGTTTCCTCTGGGTGACTGTCTGTGAGGAGTGTGGTGTGTTCTCCCTGTGTCTGCGTGGGTTTCCTCTGGGTGACTGTCTGTGAGGAGTGTGGTGTGTTCTCCCTGTGTCTGCGTGGGTTTCCTCCGGGTGACTGTCTGTGAGGAGTGTGGTGTGTTCTCCCTGTGTCTGCGTGGGTTTCCTCCGGGTGACTGTCAGTGAGGAGTGTGGTGTGTTCTCATTGTGTCTGCGTGGGTTTCCTCCGGGTGACTGTCTGTGAGGAGTGTGGTGTGTTCTCCCTGTGTCTGCGTGGGTTTCCTCCGGGTGACTGTCTGTGAAGAGTGTGGTGTGTTCTCACTGTGTCTGCGTGGGTTTGCTCAGGTTCCCTCCCACAGTACAAAAACACACGTTGGTAGGTTGATCGGTGACTCAAAAGTGTCCCTAGGTGTGAGTGCGTTGCCCTGTGAAGGACTACAGGGTGTATTCCTGCCTTGCGCCCAATGACTCCAGGTAGGCTCTGGACCCACCGTGACCCTGAAATGGATAAGCGGTTACAGATAATGAATGGATGGATGGATATTCCTACGTGGTATTTAAATTTGTAGTCTGAAACCCTCATTTTTAAAGAGTAGCCATGTAAAGTGTGTCTGTACTTTACTGACATAAACTCATATTTGCATAGTTTGCACAGTGATTTAGAAACCCTGACACTCATCTGTTGAAAGCACTGGTCTACACTGTCAGTACTGTTTTAGAGTTTCCTGTGTTCAGTCCAGTTGTATAGTGCCATGACCCCCTCAAACGTATCCTCTCATCACACTTGCAGAGAGGTGACTTGAGGGCTGTGTACAACAGCAATTAATCATAAACATTATTTTTGGCAGCAGTTTGAAACTTTTTGGCTGTGTACATCTCAAAGGAATGCTAGCCTTCACCCTCCCAAGTAGCACCATGAGGTTGGGAGAAGCCTAGATAACTGAGAAACCCTAACTGTGAGACCAGGGGTGTACTTCACAAAGCAGTATTTCACATTTCTCAGTTTAGCTGAATGACTTTAGCCAAAAGTGAACGATTGTTTCCAAACAATTCCTGTTGTACAGACTTGACTTTGGGCTTAAGTTCTCTAGCTATATAAAGAACTCCTGCTAGACTCCCTGGTCTAGCTTCTCAGGTCTGTCAGTGTTTTTATTTAAAAACCCAAATGTATGAATCAAAATGCTGTTATTAATAGTAGTGAGTTATAAATAAATATTATGATAATTATAATCACATTCTTTAAATCTTTTGTCTGTTTAAGAAATATGTGAGATTTTATTTTTGAGTGCTTGTTATTCAACCAAATGCCCACTAGGTGGTGATCCAGGCTCACCGTGATGTTGTGAAGAACCGAATGAATGAATGTACCCTCGATGGCCAAAGTTTTGTGGATACAGTCATTCATCAATCCTTCTGTAATGAAGGGTATCAGCGGGTAGGTTTCTATGAATGAGCACAGCACTAACATCGTTGTAAACATTAAAGAGAGGACCTTCCTGAATGTGTCTAACCTCTGGACCCCAGTTTGGAGTGGAATAAGAGAAACTTAATCCATTTGTAAAGAGGTTGTTCACAGATTTTATTCACAGAAATATAAAGTAGTATGTCAAGTACGTCACTTTGTACAAAATTGCACAGACTCTTAAAACTCAGCCAAACTGCAAAAATCTGCAAAAAAATAAAAAAAGAAGAGAAGAAAAGAGAAACAATTATGGACATGAAGAAATTGTGAGAAATTTCTATAGGGCTTTATTTGATGTATTAATTTAGCTAATAGTGTAAGGGAAGTGGTGATGATACACAAATCTCTAGGAAAATGATATTTACAATGGCGGAGAAATAAATATGTTTCCAAAAATACAATTCAGATTGGCACATTTACCACCAGGAATTTGGTATCTTGGCTATTTCTCTCTATGAGAAAATTTTGCTTTATTTTCAAAAATGGAAAACCTTCAGGGTCACAACCTGTGGCGACCAATGCTTCCAAACCAAAAATATGATTTGTGTAGACCCCTCCTTACCAAGTGGACCTCACAGACCCTCAATTACAACAACAAAATACACAGTGACATATTTTGTGGTTGCCAAATCTCGTAATTTAATCAGTTTTGAAACATCTGTTTACCACAGGGAGTAACAGCAGCAGGCTTTAGAAAGATCTTTCATTATTTCCCATAAAGAAAATCAACTTAGACCCAAACTCAGACGTCTATGACCACGTAGATTATACGCAGTAACAACTAACTGTTAATTTCTCAGACACTCATTGTAATGTCTTTACAGATTAGTCACTGTGGCTATATTTCTAGCAAATACTATTCTGTCCTTCCCACGGTAAGATCCCTAAAAACACATCAGCTGCTACTGTGTATTAATGAGTGATCACTAAAGGCATAGAGAGTATGTACAAAGTAAAAGGTGAGAAGATTCTTCTCGTATTAAAGGGCAAACTGTGACGTGGTGATAGTTCATGGACAAATCAAATTTACACATTTTTCCCTTTAACAAAATATAGGCAAAACTGTTTTAAAGTGCAAGTGTAGCTGTAACCAAGGAGAAATATATTCATTGTGGATTATGAAAGAGGTAAACAAAAACAGGAAGGCGGTAAATGGGATTGTTTTGTACTAGCTAATGATGTGGATTATTTGCTACTGTTTGTAAACTAGAATAAAGCGTAACTGTACATTTTAAAATTCTTTTCATCATCAGCATTTATTATTTGTACAGTTTGTTATATATCTAAAAATGTTTAATGTACTGTTATACTACTAAATTAGCGTTAGCCTAGCTACTCAGCCGAATCGTCACACCTGCCACGTCACGTTCATTTGCCAAGGAAATAGATGGACTTCACATTTATTTTCCACCAAGAGAAATATAGTCATTACTGTAATTATAATAAGTTTTAAACAGCCATAGCATTTTTATCTCAAACCGTAATGTGTGAAAAAGTGACTGGAATGCTAAAATTGATTTCTGTTCTGCTGTGGCCTTTAGATGCCTGCTGCTAATGTGTTTAGCAAATTAAATATGCCTATAGAATGTATTAGGAATAAAATACATATACAGCACATATCAAATAGTACTGCAGCATGTTGTACCTGTGATTAGCATGTTTGCTTGAGGCTACTGAATTAGCTTAGGGCTAGCGTATTGGCTTGTGGCTAAATCTTGGGACACTATGAGAATGTGAACATGAAACCATCAACATGTACGTTTCAGCCATTGAAACATCTAAAATTATATAAAAAAAACCCCACACAATTTCAATCTTTTCACCCTAAACTGCGTGTCACACACAAGTCTATCTGAGATTACTATGCAACTCAGCGTGGCCCGAGGTTGACCTGTGATGATTTAGTCATACATGGTGCTAATTAACAGGGTTCAAGTGGATTAAGCTCCAGCACAAATATGAAGAAATAAAAACTTGTTTGGCTACTTGATTACATTCAAATTAAAGGGAAAATTTGTGTACATTTGACTTTTTTTTGCACATGTACTCCAGTAATGTAAAATGTAAATGTGGAAGTGAACTGCTAGGTCTCTTCATATGAACATTGTTAGACATTAGGGCTAAAATGTAGCAGCATTCAATTGGCTTGCTAAGAAACTGATGTACGGTACGTTAGTGTTCATTGAAATAGTGCAAGAAATCTAGCTGATGGGCAGCAGCTAATCCGCAGAGCATTGTACCAGCGATTTGGAAAAAAAGAATGAAGCGTTCTTTGTTGGTTTGGTTAATTGCAACCATTCGCTTCTAGAGAACTGACCCTGGTCGCCCCGGCTGTCGCAAGCTGGAGCAGCCTTGTTGTGGGAAGTTATCTTCATAAAAAGCCCAAGAGACAGTGAGAAGGCGGACGAATGGGGGTGGGGAGAGGGGGGGGGCATCCGGGACGTTCTATCAACAGCTTCACAAACATGAGTGAGGATCCTCTGGGGAAATTGATTGGGCCGGAGAGCTTTTAACTCTTCTGATCAGCGGGGGTGGGAGAGAAAGGCCGAGTAAAAGGGGCATCTGCAGGAAACGGCTTGATGAAGGCTAACCACTGTCAGATGTTTTGCTACGACAGCTTCCTCTACGGAAAAGGGTAAAGCTCCATATCAAAACGTCTGCGTCCTGACTTTGCAGATGCATGGAGAAAACAGAAAGGGAAGTCACTGCAGAAAGTCCTTGGTAATGGATAAACCGCAATTGAGAATAGCCTGCTTTCAGGGATTTGGGTCCTGTCTCGCGTAGGAAACACAGCATTTAAATGAAAACCAAGTCTGCAAAAAGCCAAGCGACAATCCTTTCTTGAAGAGGCATTTTGTCGGTCTATGAGAT
This sequence comes from Hoplias malabaricus, assembly GCF_029633855.1. Lineage (NCBI taxonomy): Eukaryota > Metazoa > Chordata > Actinopteri > Characiformes > Erythrinidae > Hoplias > Hoplias malabaricus. The sequence continues at coordinate 8,402,481 of NC_089818.1, forward strand.
TGCTCCTTCTTGGCAACACTCACCAAGCCTAGTCCCTAAGACTCGGATCTGAACATTTTGGTGTTTTCCCTTCTATTACAAACCTCAGCTCGATAAGGGTTTGCTATTTAGATAAAATTAAGGTGGAGATAATGATAATGATAATACTGGGTTATAAATATTGAGGGTGTTGGTACTGTGTTGTACTGTGTGCATATTGATACTGTCCAAAGAAAAACATGTACAGTGTCTCCAAAAAAATAACTACAGGAGAAAGAAAGAAAACTCTCAACTTCCAACAGAAGAAGTCAGTGTTTAAAAAAACAAAAATTAAATGTAAATAAAATGGCAAGTAATTTTGGAGTATTTCTGTTGGTCCAGCTAACGTTGTTTAAATTTTATCGTAAACTAAAAAAAATGACAAAAATGAAGACACGTTTTTCTTTGGAGAGCAAAAATATGTAAATTACTCTTCTTTAATCTGCACCTGTTGTGGACACACCATAAAATGAAATGGGATTCTCTGGAGAGGCTGAATAAGGATACCATGCTCAATGCAAGGTTTCAGCTGGATGGGAATGACTGCCCCTGGCGGAGTGGAACTGCATTCTCCAGAGCAATGACGCTTCATACAATACCTTTGGGAAGAGCAAAAACTAGTCTCTGACATCAGGACTGAACATTGTGAATATAACGATTGAATAATACCAAATCCTCACAGAAATGTTCCAACATCCAGATCATAAACATGTGGCAGCAGGCATTTTTGCCATGTAGATGTAGTAATAGAGTCTCCTGTATTTTGTATTAGAAAAAAGATTGTGAATTGTACCAATAATCATCAAACTGTGTTGAATTGAGGTTAAGATTTTGCTACGTACTGAACCCGTTGAACTGAACAGTACAGTGAGCCCACACTGAACACTATCTCTTGATATACTTGATATAACCTTAAGACTAAAATGCCTTTGGGATCTTGGCCCTGGTTGACTGTGTTGGAAGCTGGGAAAACAACAAAATATAAAGAGCAGGGGTCCTCCAGGGCAGGACATATGTCTGAGGCTTAAGTCTTGAGCTTTCAGTAGAAGGAGTACTGGTTCTCCACAGCTCTTGTCCTCCGTGTGCCATCACTGTCATGATACTCCTCTGGGCTGGCAGCAGGGGGCTCCAGCAGCCTTTCAGCACTGTTACTCCGGCTGTGGAGGCCTCCTATTGCACCCCCTGGTGGTGGGGCTGTTGGGGATGATGAGGAGCTGGAGGAAAGTGGGCCATCGGATGAGGTGGCGACTGGAGGCTGCGGGATGCCAGGGAGGGGATGGTGGCTCAGCTGAGAGATTTCTGTCCTGCAGGTGGGAAGCTCACGAAGTGGAGCAGGAATGTGGGGTACATCTGTAGCGAGAAGCACACAAAGAGGTTTAGGGAAAAGTTCCACCTCACAACACGGACATACAAGTTGGATGTCTATTCCTTGAACAGGTACTTGATAAAAATGGTTAATTTAGCTAGCAAATAATGAAAGCTAATAGTCATAGAATTAGCACTGTTCTAAGTACAAGTCCAAAGCACCACACACTTGATTCTAACCACACTGGTGTTTTTTTTTATTCACCTGGTTTTGTCACTGTAAGACAGTGTTGTTATCAATGAACATGAGCAAATCTGCAAACAAAAAGCAAGCTTCAAAATTAGCGTTAACGTTTTAATTTTCAAATTCTTTTAGTTTTGTAATTTTTAGGGGTTTTTTTTTAAATCAATTTTTTAAAATAAAAAAAGACCATTAATTTTAAAACATTTAGAAATCAGGATTAAAACGGATATCATTTTGTATGATATTTTATTATTTCATAATAGTATTTAAGGATGGCACGGTGGTGCAGCAGGTAGTGTCGCAGTCACACAGCTCCAGGGACCTGGAGGTTGTAGGTTCGATTACCGCTCTGGGTGACTGTCTGTGAGGAGTGTGGTGTGTTCTCCCTGTGTCTGCGTGGGTTTCCTCCGGGTGACTGTCTGTGAGGAGTGTGGTGTGTTCTCCCTGTGTCTGCGTGGGTTTCCTCCGGGTGACTGTCTGTGAGGAGTGTGGTGTGTTCTCCCTGTGTCTGTGTGGGTTTCCTCCAGGTGCTCCGGTTTCCTCCCACAGTCCAAAAACACACGTTGGTAGGTGAATTGGTGACTCAAAAGTGTCTGTAGGTGTGAGTGAATGTGTGTGTGTGTGTTGCCCTGTGAAGGACTGGCGCCCCCTCCAGGGTGTATTCCAGGTAGGCTCTGGACAGATACAGATAATGAATGAATGAATGAATAATAGTATTTAATTTTGCAGTGTGGTGTCCTGTTCCTAAGACAGTATCCAGTTATGGCAGAAAGAGCAGACAAAGCCAATTCTACAAAAGTTACACATCAACACCAACATGCTCTGTCAAATCAGAACTCATTGCCTTGAGCTCAACCAAAGAAAAGCTAGAGCTTCAGCTCCCGTGAGTCAGTGAAACCATTTGGGTTTGTTGAGCTGTTACCCAGTGTCTGCATCTTTGAGTCCCACCAGCTGAAAGAAAAAATGTTTTTCTCTGTTATTTTGTTTTAACCGGAGGAGGATGGGTCCGCATTGGGAGACTTGGTTCCTCCTTCAGCTTCAAGGGAGTTTTTCCTGCCACTGTCGCCTTTGCCTACTCACAATGGGTTAATCCTGTTGTGTTTTGTTTAATAATGTTAAATAGATTTCTGTAAAGCTGCCTTTGGACAACATCATATTTAAAAAGCGCTATAAAAATGCATTTGTATTTTTCTATCACTTGACTATTTCTGTTCTTTTCTGCCTTGGGCTTGATCTGAAGGTTTCATCACAGTGGAAACCTTCACTGAAAAATTAAGTGTGTGTGAAAAGGCTTCTACTGAGGGTTGTGCAAATTCAGACTCCAAACATTTTGGCTGATCATCCCTTGAAGGTGGACTTGATAAAGCTGGATGTCTTAATGTAACACATGTTTGTTTTTGTGTGTGTGTGTGTGTGTGTGTGAGCGTGCGTGCGTGTGAGACCAAGCATGCTGAGGCTCGTAGGAGAACAGAGGGGCTCTGTGCTGCCTCTGAGGCCAGGAGCATTGAAGGGGGATACAGGAGTGAAACCGCCCCCATCACCCCGTCCCAATGGAGGGCATTCATCTACTGCAGCCAGCCTGGCATAGAGGAGGGAAAGAGAGAGAAAGCTAGAGGTATGAAGTGAGAGAAGGAGAGATTGAGAGAATGAGGGAAGAACAAGTGAAAGAAAAAAAATGGATAGAGTAAAAGAATGAGGGATCATTGAGATAAGAGGAGGGAGGGAGGGAGGGAGGGAGGGAAGAATGAGGGACGAAGTGACAGACCAAGGGAGGGACACAGTACAAGAATAGAGAGATGGTGCAAGGGAATGGCGGTACTGAACGATAAAACCAAACGAGGGAGGGATGGATTAAAAGAAAAAGGGAGAGGGATGTGGGATGGAACTCACTTTATAGCCTGAGTAGTGGACTGTAGCAGACGGGTAGGTGTTTGGTATGCAGCAAAAGAATGGCATGCATTTCCCAGTGGAAGAGTGCAATGTAATTCAGCTTTTTGTGTATGAGTGGGTCTGAATGTGAAGAATGTGTATGAATTGGTGTGTTGGAGGGTAGAGACATAGCAGAACAGAATTGTGAATAATACAAGACAGGTTGTGAAGCCTAAATTCACCATGCCTTATTCCTAGTGTGGGCTTGTGGGGTATAAAGCCCTCTAACACAGAAGCTTAGGACAATACATCTGTACCAAGAGGATGAGTGGAGGAGTGACATAGTATTTGAGGTAAATATGGCTCTTGAGACAGAACGCCATTAAATCCTCACAGAAAATTTCCAATGAGTAGTGAAGTCTTCACAGAACAGCTGAGGTTGTTAGTGGGTGTGTTATATATTCGCTTTGACACCGTGTGTGTGAGAGTGTGGTACCTGTGGGGCTGCACTGGACCTGGACGTAGGAGCGGAGAGTGATGTCTGCGGAGCCTCCAGACTCCAGAGGGATGGGGTGAGCGTGGAAGTGTCTCAGCATGTCACACACTGTCTGGAACCAGAGGTGATGCACGTGGCACTGACCATTCTCATTCACAGACAAGCGCAGGTGCTGCCCGGACACAAACACATCAGAGTAGACTATAGTTACTATGATTTTTAAAAAAAGCCACATTCTAAAAAGATGAAGTTAAATGCATCAGAAAAAACGGACAAAACGGCAATGGAGAAATAAGTGTACTGAGTTCAAATGGAGAAAACAAGAACAGAGAAATAAGAGAACAGAGTGAAAACATCTAAATACCAGAGCTTCTGCTCCTCGCTGCTCACTGCTGTGCGCTCGGGGTCGGGGTGAACAGCAGCTTTCAGTTACAAAAGAGAATTCTGTAATGGTCCATTGATCATTTTTGACTAGATCCCTGTTGGAGCTCACATAGCGTTACCTGGAAAGGGCCTCTCTTTATGATCACTGACAAGAACTAATGTACTTAGTCTAGGACTTATCTGAAGAGTCCAATCTAAATGGGAAGATTTAATAGCATTCAGCCAACTCCTCCACCAAAAATTCCAAGTTATTCCAAAGTTAAGCTACAGGGTGGCGTTACACTTGGCATGGCGTATTATGAACTTTAAGATCCAGCTGCTGTACAGTATCATATTACATTACGTTCTTGCTGTTTGTTCATAAGAGGAACATCTGTGTCACCTTACAGTAGATGAATTCATTGTAAGGGCTGTCTGCAAATATTTGGACGGGTAGATGACTGTTGGTCACAGGAGAGGGGTGGGGACATTCCACCTCTATGCGCAGACAGATCAGATAGCAAACAGTGTGAGAGCAGGTTTCTCTATTACTGTTAACACAGCAGCGCTGCGGAAGCATCAGAATACTGGGTGGGACACAGGAGGAAAACGGAATCTTAGGCAGCAGGATGTGAAAAGATCAGATGTCAGCTGGATCTCAGTGACTGTACGGATACATGCTCGTGGAAAGCTGCTCTGAGAGCACCTGGGTGGAGGCTGAGGGAAGTAGTACATTCAGAAAAATACTATTCCACATAGCAAAGATTTACTAATTCAACACTAAAACGCTTGTACTGCTTGTGTTCTTCAGTAAATGGTGTATAAGGTCCCAATAGAACCTTGGGAACAAACGTTCAATTGTAGTGTAGCTTTCTGCTGCCTCTCAGGAAGAGACTCTTTTACTTAAAGGGGCCATAATATGAAAAACATTGAGTAAAAACAAGAACGGAGAAGAGAACTGAGCAAAAACAGCCAAAAAACAAAGATTCTGCTCCTCGTCCCTCACTGCCGTGCACTCGGGGTCAGGAGGAACAGCGAGTGTGTCATTATCATTTAAAGGAACAGGCGCTGAAGGCAGTCATTCTGAACAGGATTCTTTAGATAAGGGGGAACGCTGCTGTGGGGCTTGTGGTGTTTTGAAAAAAGGCAGTGTGCTCAACAAACTTAAACCCCAGGCTCACAATCTGTAAATTGGTTGATGTGAATTTTCTGATCAAATTAAATTTATAAACATTCCTTCAGTCATGCTGCTCAGTGCAAAATGCTAACCAGAGGGTGCATAACACCCCCCTGTTGTTACTACACCAATGTTTTCTATAGTTCCTTTGCTGTTTGTGTGCCACTGAGCAGCTGCATGAATATTAGAAACACCTTAAAATAGCAGACATAAGATTTCTTTATTAAAATTGACATTATAATTAAAATATAAATTATGACCACATTTAGACTGTGATTGGATAGCATTAATGTAGGACTCAGTATCAGTGTTTATGGCTCACCTTGGCTTTGCCCTGAAAGTTAAATGTGAGGACGTATTCTCCTGGCCGTGTCTCACTCTGACGGATTACGAAGAGTCCGTGGCTCCGAGCACCACCTGCCAGCACGAGCTGAGCCGCTCGAACTCGTGATAGCGTCCCATGAAACCATGGGTAACCCACCAGACTGCCGTAACCCTCTAGCTCTCCCGGGGGGTCGCCCGGACCTCCTGAACATGGGACAAGACAGAGAGCACTGTGGGAATTCGAATGACCAAAGATGTGAAATTGGTCTCACAAATTGGAAATCAAAACGTGATTGGCCGATTGATTTGCATCTTCCTAATAATGTTTGTAGTTGATCTAATGCAGAGGTCTTCAAATCCAGACCTTTTAAAATGCTAAAATGCTAATGCATAGGTATAGTGTCATACGCGCCAGCTGTTTTAAAATGCCAGCCCAGAACCTTGACCGAAGGACTGGATTTGAAAACCTCTGTTCTACAGTGTATGGCCTTCAGTCCAATTCCTGAAGTCCTACCCAAAAAAAGAGCTCTACTCAGATACATGGATGAATGGTCTTAATGTGTCCACTTATTGTGGGCGTTTACCTGGTGATTGACTAACACTCTGAGCCTCTGGAGACTGGAGGAACCGCTCCAAGGGCACATGAGAAGGGTGCTGAGTGAAGGGTAGTTCCCTACAGCGGACAGCTGGGGCACTGTAATGATCAGCAGTAGACAATCTCTCAGGAGCCCGGTGTACACCTGAAAACAACAACACACACTCTCATATAGTTCTCTGTACACTCTATGGCCAAAATGCTCATGGACAGTTACTGATGATCTGTGTTAGACGATTAGTTCTGGATCATCCATAAGGTACTGAATGGCATTTAATCACTGCTCCACAGCCCAACACGTTGCTTTTAACTCCTTTAGTTGATACCTTACACTCTTTGCAGCTTCTCTAGTGTCCCTATTCTATTCATGCTGGACTTGCCAATATAACACGTGTCAAGAAACTTTTGGGCATATTGTATTGTCCATCCATCCATTATCTGTAAGCGCTTATTGGGCGCAAGGTGGGAATACACCCTGGCGCCAGTCCTTTACAGGGCAACACACACTCACACATTCACACCTACGGTCACTTTGGAGTCGCCAATCCACCTACCAACGTGTGTTTTTGGACTGTGGGAGGAAACCCACGCAGACACAGAGAGAGCACACCACACTCCTCACAGACAGTCACCCGGAGGAAACCCACACAGATACAGGGAGAACACACCACACTCCTCACAGACAGTCACCCGGGGGACACCCACGCAGACACAGAGAGAACACACCACACTCCTCACAGACAGTCACCCGGAGGAAACCCACACAGATACAGGGAGAACACACCACACTCCTCACAGACAGTCACCAGCGGGAATCGAGCCCACAACCTCCAGGTCCCTGGAGCTGTGTGACTGCGATACTAACCTGCTGCGCCACCGTGCCGCCATATTGTATTGTGTTGAACTGTAATGTAACCATCTTGCTAACCCACCTTCAGACAAGAGCTCACAGCTGCAGGAGGCCACCATGGAGAATTCTTTGGAAGGTTGTCCATGTGGACATGACGCCAGCTCAATGTCATCACCACTGTCCCTGCAACACACACAACTTTCATCAACACGCAACATAAATGTGAATGATTGTTTTTTAATGATCAACCCCAAGATGTGAAGAGCTTAGGACTACAATGTTACATTTTTGCCTTCTGATAAAAATAATAAACACTGAGGATGAGGAAATGTTATTTAATCTTCTAGAACCCCTTCATACTGTTCAGGGTCACAGTGTGTCCAGAGCCTACTTGGGATCATTGGGTGCTAGGCAGAACACACTCTGGGCAGGGTATCACAAGGTATCACACACTCATCCAGTCACAGATCACCTGAAGGAAACCCATGCAGACACAGGGATAGCACCCTCACAAACAGTGACCCTGGGTGGGGACTGAACCAAGGAAATCAGGGCCCTGGAGACCCTGGAGCTGTGTAGCAGCAACACAACCTGCAATGCCACTGGGCCTGCCCTACATTAATTTCTTCTGGCTTAAATATGGCAGATGTGGCAGATTCTGCTCATTTACAGCGGCCTGGACAACGACCTCAGTGAATCTCTGGAACAAGACGTCCCTACATCTCAGTTCAGTCCGGTCCAGTGCTGACCAGAGTGGTCAGGAGCTGTCAAACCCTCCTCACACTGCATGATCTATGGCTGTGTAGCATGCTCACCCTACCCCTCCTCTTTTTCCTTTCCTCCGTTCATGTGGGCAAATATTTACGGCTCGTTTACCCGGGGTCTATGCAGTCCTGGATGTCTGCGACCCATGAGTTCTTCTGCAGGGAGTCGATGGTCTCCAGGATGTATTCGCCGCCGTTTTCCACCTGTGACGACACACAGCACAAAGCCACGCTTGTGTACGGGACCTGCTCTGATATTCCACATCACGGCACTGTTTACCAGCAGCTGACCTGCTCCCATTAATAATTCCACACTGGAGAAATTATGCTCCAGCTACAAAGTAATGTTTCATTAATGTGGGGCAAACAAACCCATTAAACTGCAGACTAAATATTAAAGGGGCGCTCCACCGAAGTTTCAAGTTTTCTGTGTCAACAAAGTATTAAGGTGTAAAGTCAATCAGATTGGTCTGATGTGAATGGGTCTTTTTTTGACCAAGTTACTAAGTCACAATTGTTTTCAACAGTGGTGATAGTAACCAGGTGTCCAAAGCCTCCCATATAGAAAGTTATGACATGAGACACATTTACAATAATCCTAATGTAAAGTTTTGGATTAAAAATACACATTTTGGCAGAAACATAGCCAAGAATGCAGTTTATATAATATTTTTATGATCTCCATGTTTACTTCCATTTCACCTTAATGACACATGCAGGTTCATTGGTGGTTCTAGATATAATGGCAATGTACAGGGGTTGGACAATGAAAGTGAAACACCTGGTTTTAGACCACAGTAATTTATTAGCATGGTGTAGGGCCTCTTTTTTACAGCGTCAGTTCGTCTTGGGAATGACATACACAAGTCCTGCACAGTGGTCAGAGGGATTCGAAGCCATTCTTCTTGCAGGATAGTGGCCAGGTCTCTACGTGATGCTGGTGGAGGAAAACGTTTCCTGACTCGCTCCTCAAAAACACCCCAAAGTGGCTCAATAATATTTAGATCTGGTGACTGTGCAGGCCATGGGAGATGTTCAACTTCACTTTCATGTTCATCAAACCACTCTTTCTCCAGTCTCGCTGTGTGTATTGGTGCGTTGTCGTCCTGATACACGGCACCGCCTTCAGGACACAGTGTTTGAACCATTGGATGCACATGGTCTTACTGGTGCAGTGTGTAGTTAATGAAAATTGGCCACCAGGCTGCTCTAATTTAGCCATGAAACCTCCCACACTACAATGACAGGGGTTTCACTTTCATTGTCCAACCATTGTATCTGTTGTTCCCCTTTAAGTCACTAATCTTAAAGCCAATAGTCCAAATACTACTGCACAACTGGGTTTAAAAAGCAGTAAAATGTGGTCAAAACAAAAACATATAAATCAAGAACAGAAATATGTACTACATGCAGAAAATCAAAGGAAGCTTTACCTTCAGCACAAAAGTATTGTCTTTGTCCGGCATCTCCAGAGGCATCGTGGTCCTGACCTCCACGATGGCCGACAGAGGAATGCTCACTTTGGGCTTGGATGACTGGAAAATATTAATGATAAAATATATATAAATCTATAAAACTACATACAGCAGTATGAATCTCTAAAGCCATGCATCGGTGCTATAAGCATTTTTAAGCATGTTTAAAGGGAATTTTAAAAAATAATCGTACACACACACACACACACACACATTACCATAAACCCTAGTGAAATACACATTAGAGTTTGATGTGTGTGTGTGTGTGTTAAACATTTTCAAATCTCTCCCAGTCTTTACTGTTACCATCAGAAACCTTGCTTTGGTGATTTTCAAAGTGAAATTATTCAGCACATCCTCTACAGGTGGTTGGTGTTGTACAGTGGTAACACCAATGGCTCCCATGTGAGACTGTGCTACATCATTAAGAGTCCTTGGGCAAGACTCCTAACGCTGCACTGGCCTACCTGTAATACCAGTAACCCTGGAATTTGCTCTGGATTAGAGCGTCTGCCAAAATGCCATAAATGTAAAATGTACAGAGTGTAAATTGAAACATGACACTGTTTTTCATGAGTTTAATATACTGAGGGACATATTGTGTCATTTAAATTAGAGTTTTCCCAGTGTGTTAAATTCATGTGAAATGCATTAAAACAAAATCTGTGCAGTGTTTTCCTCCAAGTGTGTTACACTAGTGATATTGTGTTAGCAGTTTGAAAAAAAGCAGCTTCACACACTGGCTTTACTCTCTCAGCTTGGAAGCACTGTGTTATTGGAGGAGACCTAGCTCCTGGGTGTGCGTGGCAATGACAACATTGAAGATGTATTCAACCAGGTCTGCAATAATCTGTAGACATCTGCAGCTCCAGTGCAAATCAAAAGATATGGAACCTCAGACACATGCACGTCTTGGCAAACTGACCACGATCAGGGTAAGGGGGGGGGGGTGTACAGAGACTTTAAGTGAAGTCAGTGAGTGTGGCCTGATGAGTCCAATCTAATGTGATGAAGCACAGAAACATGAGGCAGACAGTAGTTCCCAAAACTGTCCCATATCTGGATCTGCACACACAGATGGGAGAGGATGTGTGTGTGTGTGTGTGTGTGTGGACAGGCTAAAGTGTGATTGATAGTGTGCTCACTGCAGCTTCAGCCACAGTTGCTGGCCCTGCTGAAACAACAAACACACACAGAGGGGCACACTATTCCTCATATCTGAGCAACTTAATTATAAAAACAAGTCACACAAATCCTAATAGCAATTACACCACACTAATGTATTCAGCAGACAATGTCTCCCTGTGTCTAAACACTACAACCACAATAAAGTCACAGTGTCAGCGCTCTATTCATCTGTGTTTAACACTGTAGTGTTCTCACAGAAGACGCTGAGCCAGACTCCAGGTTTTTTATGGCGCTGGCTCTTTAATGGTGTTATCACGCTTACAGCGCTGACAAGCGTTTTGTGGACATTCACACTGAGCTTTCACTCTTCCTCACACTGGAAGAGAGTGATCATGGGATGTTCAACGACATGTTGTTGAATAACACAAAAGGGGGACGTAAACAAAACCCAAAGAACACACACAAACAACAACCACAAAAATACACAGATAAAAAAAAACCCTTAAATAACAGAGAGAGAGCGCACTGGTGCATCATGGGAGGCAGAATACCCCATGCTGCTTTTTCCTTATCTCCTATCGTGCTTCCCCCTCCCACACACACGACTCGAGGAGATTTGTCAACGTCCATTGTGAGAATGCTACAATGCTAATAGCGCATTAGCACTGCTTAATAATCAGACACAACCTAACTGTCAATACCCTTCCTATCAGAACTAATGTTCGTAAACGTGTTTGGACATGTCTTGAATGTTATCTTTTCTTATCGAAGCTCCTGAACCTGAGAAAAGTCTCTTTGCTAGTGCGAAACAAATGCCCACTTGGAAAACAAAACACCTTCTGTGTCCAAGCTTACGTTTTGGTTTTTCTGTGGCAGGAAGAACCTGGAGAGTGCTGCTTCCTCTACTCCACAAACTGCTGTGTTATCTACTGGTCATTTGGTCAGGAAGAGGAAGCTGTTAGCAGTCACTCCCCAGAGTAGCCCTAAAGATTTGCTCCAGGCTTGAAGGAGCAGATAAGGATAGATTAATGTGACTGAATCTCTGTTTTTAAGGATGTGCTGTTGAAATGCAGGAAATTATGACAAGTTCCAGCACCAAGCAACAGTAAATAATATTTGAAACTATTTATGTGGACATCCGTTTGTTTATTTTTGAATATATATTTACTATATAAAGGGGCAGATTTTGGCCTGTCATCAGAGTGTGAGTTTGGTCCCTGGTGATGCCATTAGAGGGGTTCAATCATAATAGATGTTGATGGTGTCTGTTAGCTGACAAGTTTGAACTTGGTAGTTAGTGGTCTCCTGCAAGTGTGTAGAGCTGTTAGAGAAAGTTGTCTGTACAAATTGTTTTGGTCCATTGTACATTAAATAAAATAAAATAGAAATTGTGCAATAATATGAGTTGAAAATGGCGTGTAGAGAATATACTCTATAAATGATTTACATCATTAATCTGCTAAAGTAATTTTGCTCTGCATAACCCAACATCAATAGCATAGCATGCTAATGTTAGCATGAACCAACATTCTGTCTATTAATAACACAGACCGAGACGTAGATCCTGTATAATTAAAAAAGAGGTAATTTGATGCTAATGCAGCATCAACAGCTATGGATTATATTTACGCTGACCTACACATAGCTGTGTGTGTCTGTGCCTAAAGGAGTGGGCAGCATGGCCCTGACAGACCTGGACACAGCAAAGCGGACGGTGGCCAACTGAAGCAAAGCCAGGCCGAACTGTCCTCAGGTCAAAACTGGATCATACACCAGCTGGAAAATGTATACACACTCAGCAGCACAGTCCTCACATTACTGCAGAGTTTTCAGATCTCCAGCGTCTGTATCTGCAGTGTGTACACACTCACTGGCCACTTTATTAGAAACACCTACTATATGCTTTCAATCCCAGGACACTGTATTGGAAAAACCCCACCTTCCAGTTACTGGTCACTTTTTTAGAAACATATACCTAATACTTCCACCTTTAAGCCACTCCATTCGAAACTCCCCACCCTTGTATTTCCAGATACTGGCCACATTATTAGGATTGCCAACTTTGTACTTACACCTACTCTTCTTTTTATTGGAAACAGCCATTCTGTATTTTCACTCAGCCCCACTTTATGCTAATATTCTCATTACAATATTTTTGAATGGTGTAAGTTCAAATTTGGTCTGATGTCTACTGCCAGCTATTACAAATAAACAGCTGACTAATCTCAACAGATAACTAACATATTTGTCAAGAAACAATTAACTGTTATAACTGCAATCTGTAAAATGTCTCCCGTGTGACAGGCCTTGAAGAGAAAACAAGAGACTAGAAATATGAAATTCCTACCTTAGGCGGCACATAGAACTCGAGCAAGAATTTCTCCCCTCCGTCCGAGTTGGCGGCAGTTTTCCGGAGCAGTAGACGGCACTTCTGCCACTGTGCAGCCCCCACACAGTTGGTGTCATCAGCTACCATGTACCGCAGCGCCCCCTCTCTCTGGATCTCCAGCATTTCGGCTCCCCGGTGGGTCTGTGAACCACGTGGCAACCTCAACTTCTGGCTCCAGCGGTCATGCCCTGTTGCGCCCCCTCCGTTAGCATTAGCTTTCCTGTCACCCTCGGGAGATGCCCGGCGGTGCCAGATCTCCCGGACACCATCCATCACACACAGGCTCATGTTACGCAACGAGAAGCCCTTCTTGAAGCGGGCTTTTGGATGGTGGTGGTGACCCAAAGAAATGTCCTCTGAGCTTCGGGACTGGCCCAGTGTGGAAACCTTGTGGGGGGCAGTGCCTCCCCCAGGCCCTCCACCTCCACCCCCTATGCTGTCCATGCTGTCCAGTGACTCGCTGGAGGCGCCGGCGTCCTTGCGTCGCTGGTAGAGGTTGTTGCCGTAAGGCGGAGGGCAGCTACGGAGACCCGCAAACGGCACAATGCTATACTTGGGGGCGGAGCCCGGAGAGCCTGGTTCCCGCGCCTGGCTGAGGGCAGCAGCAAAACAGTCCAGGAAGTGGCGGGCAAAGTGCTGCGAGAAGCTGGCGTCAGCGCCCGGTGAGTCGTAGCATGGGTTTTCGCAGAGGAAGCGCTGGAACTTGTGCGCGAAGTCGGCAGCGGAGGCGCGGGCGTGCAGCTCGCAGAACTCCTTCCAATCGGGCGGCGGGCACGAGGAGGAGAGCTCTGGGCTGCTGGGAGCCCCACAGCCATTCATCCCTGAGCCATGCCAACACACTGGCAAAGCGCTGAGGAGACACACAGAGGAAAAGCAGGTCAGGTATGACATCATACTGACATCACACTACTCATTTCTTACCATCTCACCTCTCATTGCTCTTTAGCAGCTAAACACAGAGTCACACCTGGTGTATTAATGTGCGTTGTACTGGCAGAGGTAGATCACTGCTGGATTGAGATTTGTCCACAAACCAAAAATATCCATCTGACAGCGTCCTGTGTCACTGATGAAGGACTAGAGGACGAGTGACACACACTGTGCAGTGACAGATGAGCTACTGTCTCTGACTTTACATCTACAAGGTGGACCAACGAGGGAGGAGTGTCTCACAGAGTGGACAGAAAGTGGACACAGGGTTTAAAAACTCCAGCAGCACTGCTGTGTCTGATCCACTCTACACCAGCACAACACACACTAAAACACCACCACCACGTCAGTGTCACTGCAGCGCTGAGAATGATCCCCCACCCGAATCATACCTGCTCTGTGAGGATCCCGACCTTCGAAAAACAGGGTGAAAGAAGGGAACAATTAAGTATGCAGAGCAACTGATGAAATACAGTCTATGATTCTGTATGTTCAGTGGTGTATGTGTGTACCATAACAGAGTAGAGTATGAGCTGACAGTTGAGGCTGGCCATTGGTCAGCTTTCACTACGCATCTTTGAGAGGACAAGAGAGAGAAAGAGAAAAGAATGAAAAAGAGGCAGCTGCAAAGTGGGCAGCTAATAAAAACTGGTGCCTGGGACAGAGAGGAGAAAGACACTGGCCTGCTTTCAGTGTGTGTGTGTGTGTGTGTATTTTCTGACCGTGTGAAGGGCAAATGAGGAGTGTGTGAGTGAGGGTGTGAAAAGGTGTGCATCAGTACCAGGGGGAGAAATGGAGTGGTGCGAGACCAGGGTTCACACTTCACCCAGAGATGGAGGTAATGGCCTACTTAGCTATGGAGTACGGACACAGACATAAAAACCAAACACTTTAATCTTCTCTAATCTAAGATTTCTGACTTTACTGCCACCGTGTTTCTCACCGCAGGTCTGTTCTGAGAGTTATTCTTCTTTTGTGACTGGCTGAGATTTTGAAGCTGTCATTTTAAGCTAAAAATACTACCCAGCGTTCCTTTAAATCAGCTTCTTATCTGCTGCTCCACTTCACTAATAAATGGGCATTTCTCTATGTTCACGTTAGGGTCGTTCTGGGAGTTACTGCAAGCAAATAGCAGCACAAGCTCAACTGCCATCTCTGAGCGATGGCGACACAATCCCCCGGCCTACTTCTTCCAAACGTGCAAGAAAAACATGTTGAGGAGCGGAGGTGTGAATCCTTGAGCGCTTTCTTTCCTGAGCGAAGCTGACACTCAGCTACTCTCACACCACTGAGAATCATTTATATTCTCTCTCTCTCTCTTTCTCTCTCCCCATCTCTCTCTTTCTCTCCATCTCTCCCTCCCTCTCTCTCTCTCCCCATCTCTCTTTTTCTCTCTCCCTCTCTTTCTCTCCCTCTCTCTTTCTCTCTCCCTCTCCATCTCTCTCTTTCTCTCTCCCTCTCCATCTCTCTCTTTCTCTCTCCATCTCTCCCTCCCCCCCTCTTTCTCTCCCTCTCCATCTCTCCCTCCCCCCCTCCTCTCTTTCTCTCTCCCTCTCTCTCTCCACCTCTCCCTCCCCCCCTCTCTCTCTCCACCTCTCCCTCCCCCCCTCTATCTCTCTCTCCCTCTTTCTCTCTCTCTCTCTGCTCCACTGCTGCCAAGCTTCATTGTATCACAGATAAGCCCTCTTTGTGGTTTTGTGGTGTCAAGCAAAACAACATTCTATTATCACCAGCCAGTGTCAAGTCTCTCTCTCTCTCTCTCATCTGCTCTACGTCTGTGCAAATTATATCATTTTCCTTCTTTTTCCCCCAAATTTGATCTATGTTCTTCTGCCTTTCATTTGGGACCCCCTCCACCTACTCCGTCTGAGAACCTATCCGAAGTCAAGGCTGGGCCCATTTATCATGTCAATATGTGTGTCTTCCAAGGGCCACTTTATTTTTAGCCTGATCGCAGGACCCTTCCAAACTACTCCATTCATAGCCAAGCAGGGTCTCCCACGGGCCTGTGAAAGTAAAGCTAACTTCCAAAACCTTCCAAAAAGTGTTGATTTATGAGGCAATGTCGCTACTCAGTAACTGCACAAGATACTGTTAAATGTCAAATTGTGCACTCGTCAAAACAAGTGTTTGACACTTGATCTTTAACACCTGGGATGCTGGGACGCCACAGGGACACGGACATGTCAACAACAGGTTTCCGTCCTGTTCATTGGTGTTTTTTTAATAAATTAATACACTGTCCACATCATTAGTACCTAAAGAAATCTGACCAGCTGCATTTTTCTTAACAAAGAGAGCATAGATAGTTAAGATAAATGGGCCATTAGTGTTCTCCTCCAAGCGTGTTGAGCTAAAATGATGTTGTGTTAGTTGCAGCTGGAAAACAAGCACTGCCTGGCCTCTGATGTCTCACAGAAACATGTAGTAGCCTTCAGCTTCTCTTGTCCAATGACAGAGCCATGGCATTACCTGGCCACGTTTGGAAACACAAATGTAGGTGTTATGTCTACGTAAGGTACAGCAGTGGTCAGCTGACAAACACATGAGCTGTGTGCCACTCAAATAAAAGTGTGGCCTAATGGCATTCCCTTTCTTTTGATGTACAGGGTGGAGAGGAAGATGTTAAACGTGCAGAAAGAGATGGGCATAAAATGACCAATAGTGTAAGTCCATTGTAGTAAATTAATTGGGAATGAGTGGACAGTTTGCCCTACCACGTGACCATCACCAAACTACCTTTAAAAAGATTTATAAGAAAATATGATACTACAACAGTGTCAGAAGGGGCTACAAGAGTCCAGATCCCTCCAATGGACGCCTCTCAATCTTAAGGGACCAGTCAGAAGGAGATCTTATACAAAGATGAATCAGCAATAACAATCACACATGAATCATGGGAACAAATTAGCCTTTCTGATCCTGCTTTACTTTTCTCTCGCTTGAAGATTCACACACATGGAATAAAAATAGAAGGAGTGCTCTGTGGTTAAACTCCAGAGGCCTTCTGAGAATTCCTTAAAGATCTCCATGCAAAATCCATCATCTGCTACATGATTCCTTGCATCCTGCTCGAGTTCAGTCTGGTTTCTTCAGGAAGTGTACGGACACAGTGTGAGAGTGGTAGATGTAGAATCGACGGATGAGAAGATTGGTTATTGATCATAATAGACTCAGACAGCAAAATGATTCTGGTCCTGGTTTGCTTACATTTTTATGTCCCACTTGGCACATGGAGCGTCACTGCCATGCATGAATTTGAAGGTCACCTATCACTAGTAGTCATTTTTGGGACACTACATCCAGTTTGCCATGACCAGTACGACCAGTCGTTGCCTTTCGGATCTTTGTCTGTCACTTCTGTTTTCTAGCAGGGTGAGAATTTTAAAGGCTAAGCAGCAGCGATATGAAAGTGTCAAACAAATAAATACAATGGAGTTTGAGTTCCTAACTTGTGTTTATTGATAGTCAGAAAACATGTTATTTCTTATTAATTGAAGGAATAAGGTTTAAAAGACCGTTGGTCTGATAATTGTCCATTAATGGACCATAAAGCTTTAGAGACTTCCCCAAACCTATTAATATTAACAAGTGCCAATTAATCCTTATGGCCAAGTGTGTGTGTGTGTGAGTGAAGCTGAGAGTAAGAAAGATGGAGGACAGAGAGAGAGAGAGAGATAGAAAGATCCTGTGGTGTGAAAGCACTTGTGACTCATTATCCCTTCTGCCAACCAGAGGGAATTCTGGGATACTCTTTCCACTGCTAACAGCCTGACACAAAACATTTATGAGTGAGAGATATTAATGTGTGAGTTTACATTAATAACCCTAACCCATCCCCGTGGAGCTCTAAGGGCTGTATGTGAATGAGGAATCTTATATAAGAGCTACCTGAGTGGTTTCAATGATGCAGTTTTTATTTTCAAACCGACTCAAGTGAAGGAGTTTAAACAAGCACAATCTAACACACACACACCCACCCACACCCACACACACACACACACACACACACACACACACACACACACAGCTTCCCCTTACACCAAACAAATTACAACCCTACACACTTCCTCATTAGTGGAACAAATCCTCATATCTAAAAGGGAAAAAAAATATTAATTATTTATTTATTTACGTATATTAAATATCCTTTTTCCTTTATATAACCTAGCGGAATTAAAATCGTGACAGCCCTATAATTAAAGTATATCCAGCCTTCACTCTGTAAGCCACAGATGAGAACAAGGAAGAGTGGATCTTCATGTTAAATGAAAATATGAAAAGAGAGATTGTGTCTGTGTGAAATCTCTGAAGACCATGGAGGAGACAGACCATACGAGACACTTCTTACATAAGCACGACTTATAAGATCCGCCGAGTTCTTTCTCACACGAGTCATCGCTGTCTCTTCTCTTCAGAGTGCGTGATGGACAGATCAGTGCGACTGTGTGGACAGCTGCCTGGGGCTCAGAGCTGTAGCAGAAAGCCATGAGAGAAATCTCTGAGTGAGTTTATACGTTAGCCTTGGGTCTGCTCACAGCACAAGAATGTAGACTTTTAAAATTCTATTTTGTGCAGAAAACAGAACCAAGCTCTGGAAAAGTCATAATTGTTTCATTCTGTACCGTTATCATGACTTAATTTTCTTGTGATTTCAAGATATTACCTGCTCAGGATCACAATTCACTACTTTCTCATGATCTTCAAGTTACATCAAGATTAAATATGCTTTTGTAAAACCTAAAAAACTACAAATGTTGTTTTGTCAAGCAAATAAATGTCTAAAATCTGTTTAAAATGTATGTAAAAAAATGTTGTTTTCTTGAGATCAAGGAAACTAAGTTATATCTTGAAAATGATCTTTTCTTAACTTGAAATTAAAATACAATATGTTTTTTTGTGAAAATAAATACAAGACATTATTACCTCATAAATATATAGCTATACTTAACCTTACAGTCAATGAAATTTACATTTAACATTAAGTGGAGATAGTTAAATTTAGCCTGTAACTATGAATTAAATGCTAGGCTAATTTTAGAGCAAAAAAATATTTCACAATGCAGACATTATTGATGTTAACAAGTGAGCGATGGTCTGTTTATTTACTACAGAGGTCCATAGTGAAGACATAAAAAAAAACCCACAATGTGCCTACCTGAAGTGATAAGAGCCAATTAGCATTTTAATTGCATAATGCTAACTAGCCCTGCTAGCTCTTGTTTGAGATCCTTTTATCATAGCTGTTCTAAATTCTTGCCGAAAATCAAATGAACCTCAGCCAACATTAATCTCTGGAGTCTGGAATGGATGTGAGAATATTTCCGTGAGGCTGGTAACTTTCAGTATTTAAAAATTTACCACAGTTCAGCTGAAAGAGGAACAAAATCACTAGCGCTTTCCATTTCACTGAACTGTGCATGTACTGGTAAAGTCATGTTGTGTTTAATGCCATTGAATAGCAGGGGATTGTGACATAGTCAAATAACTTATACAGTGTATATTCCGATAGCATTTTATATCTGTTATGTAAAAGAAAAACTCTAAAATGTAAAAAAGATGTGTAAGGGCATAGCACGGTACATTTAGCTCGGAATCAAATATTGATCTTCTCCATCAAACAGGATGTTGGTTCACTGTTATACACTGAAACGTTTTTAAGGACAGCCGAATAAAAAATGGTCTTAGACTAAGGTCAGCACAAGATTTATCATGTGACAGCTGGACTTTGTCTAACAAACAGAAGCAAACTCATACACAATCCACATAGTGTATGATGCAACTACATTATCCTATTATGCTAGCTCTTAGAGAAATGTGTCAAGTCTGAAAATGTAGAAGAAACACTGTCATGAAATATGAATACTACATATACCCGTATGATGTATCCTCTGACTAAATCTGATCTTTAAAGGCTAAGCAGCAGTGATATGAAAGTGTCAAACAAATAAATCCAGTGGAGTTTGAGTTCCTAACTTGTGTTTATTGATCGTCAGAAAACATGTTATTTCTTACTAATTGAAGGAATAAGGTTTAAAAGACCGTCCCCCCCCCCAACCTACGGTGTTGGGAAACTCTAATAGGCGTCTTGCCTGTGACGTAGATGGTGGACAACACTCTAGAAGCTGCACTTAATTTAATGCAAAATGACGAAAAGGTGTGTTGTTTTTGGCTGCAATCATTCAATGTACAGTGGGACATCTGTGCACAAATGGCCCAAAGATCCCAAAATATCCAGAAAATGGACTACATCTGTCCACTTTAAACGGGCACTTTGGAAAGGACCATCCGCTCACTCCGTTATCTGTAGCTCTTTTCATTGGCGCTTTTCCAACAATATGGGCATGTAAGGACACCAACGAAAGGTGTTCAAGAGCCTCTGTAACATGGAGGTAAACAGGGTAAGGACACTCACTTCGCCTGTTTTAGTTGGTGTTAGTTACCAACTCCAACTCTTTACATAAAAGGATGGAGGTTAAAAAGTGGACCATCTTGTTGTCCCCAAGGACTCCTGTTTTAGAAAATAGCAAGGTTTACGTTTGTTAAAGATAGCTGAAGTATATCAGTAGGTTCCGATGTGAGATAAGTAGCGGAGCTTACTTCTTCAAATGAGCTAATAGACTAACGCTAGAGATAACTACAACATCAGAGGTTCTGGACCTTGGAAACATCAACTAGAGATGTCCATAACAAATTGTCTTACATTCATAATACTAACTTTGAAGATATGTCACAAAGACTTAAAGACAATAAATATTTGTATACGACCACTGGGTAAAGCGAATAATCCAATATTTTTGTCTTCAAATGTCCCTGATACATGACACTGCCATTAACAGTTTGATACCAATAATTTCTTATGCATTTGCTAACCTCTACTTTACACCTTCTAGTGAGATTTACAGCTCTTCCTCCGCTGTGCATCAGCGCTATGGTCCTCATAATGCAGCAAACATGGGTGCTACTATAATATAAGTGTTATTTTCACATTCCTCTGTTGAGCATGTGCTATTGCCAACTGCTGACCACATGGCAGATCACATGGAGCACCATAACATTGGATTAATTTTCATTCATAAACACTGAAAAACAGACAAATTCATCCAGCATTGAGAATTTGAATGTATTTACATTCTATTAAAAGTTAAATAGGTTTAAAACCTCCTTTAGTTTATAATTTTTGTTAGTTTTTATTTTGAAATATTAGCAACTACAAAAATACAGAGAGTATTAAATAACAGTCTTTAATTTTTCACTTAATTAAGAACAGCAGTAAATAGAAACAGTCCAAAATAACACGTCTTTATATATATTTTCACAGAACAATACAATTCTGATACGTTTCCTTCTGTGTTAATGTTATCATTTTGGAGATACAAGGTATGCTCAGATAGTGGTGATAGGTTTGTAGGCTCTCCACCTGTTCCTGAATGTAATAAAATATTAAATACACAGCCTACACTCTACATTTAGCCCACAGTGATATGAATATGAATATATGTAAGCCATTGTCATTTTATTTTATTAACTGCAAGCTGCCTGCTACAAAAATCTCCCAAGTCCGAACGTATCAGAACTAAGAATAGTCTCCATGACGATGTGACTAATCTACAGCGTCGATAGATCAGACTTTAAGACACTGTCTGTGCCATGTAGCTGGAAATGAAAAAGTCAATGTTTATGTAAACCCCTATTCACATCCACTGTGCAACACTTCCACGTATTCAACGCAAAAAACAACAACAGAAATGATCAGGGTAGCCTTTAGGAGGGAGGTTTTCCACTGAATCTGATTTACTGACTGCTCATGGTTAAATCCACTGTAAGCTTTAAATAAAAGACTAGCTTTCTGAAGGTCAAAATGTCATGAGAGCCGTAAGCGTGCTGACCTGATGGGCAATCGATCGTCCATCCACAAGAAGTTTAACCAGGCTGTTCAATACCAGAGCAGTGGCTTACTGTGGAAAAACACAGACATTTATTTACCGCCTTAAATATAGTTCCTGTAAACTAGTGCTATTCTGCTCAGATCCTGACATAAAGCGAAAAGAGAATAGAGGAAGTGGTCACTCTTGGGTCTTGAGGTCTTCGGTATTATGAGCACATTACATGGGCAGTGTCTGTTTAGTTTACAAAGGCTGTAGTAAAGTACTCAGTTGTGAAACCTGTTATTGAGAATGTACTCTCATCTAAAGGACTCTTCTCAGTATAGTGTGATGTTCCAGTCCAAGCTGTCACTGGAACACTAGTTTACTGTAAGGTCATCCATTTTACTATATAAACACCATTCATTCATTCATTATCTGTAACCCTTAACCAGTTCAGGGTCGCGGTGGGTCCAGAGCCTACCTGGAATCATTGGGCGCAAGGCGGGAACACACCCTGGAGGGGGCGCCAGTCCTTCACAGGGCAACACTGACACACACACACACCTACGGACAATTTTTGAGTCGCCAATCCACCTACCAACGTGTGTTTTTGGACTGTGGGAGGACACCGGAGCACCCGGAGGAAACCCACGCAGACACAGGGAGAACACACCACACTCCTCACAGACAGTCACCCGGAGGAAACCCACGCAGACACAGGGAGAACACACCACACTCCTCACAGACAGTCACCCGGAGGAAACCCACGCAGACACACGGACAACAAACCATACTCCTCACAGACAGTCATCCGGAGGAAACCCACGCAGACACAGGGAAAACACACCACACTCCTCACAGACAGTCACCCGGAGCGGAAATCGAACCCACAACCTCCAGGCCCCTGGAGCTGTGTGACTGCGACACCTACCTGCTGCGCCACCGTGCCGCTCTACATAAACACCAGTAATTCATTAATAATTTTATTTTTCCACTTCATTCTTTTCAGGGTTTTGTTGGGTCCACAACCTTCCCAGAATCACAGGGAGTAAGTTTCTTTGGTTGGTTTTATGCCGTATTTCATTTGAATCTAAAGAGATCTGATTTCTACAATCATTTCGGATCTTTCATTACTGTGGAGTAGTGCATTTTCTGGGATAATGGAGCACCATCCAATATCTTTTGGGATGAGCTGGAATGGTGTTTGTGATCCAGAACAAACCATCTAACCTCCTGATCTTACTAATGCCCCTGTGGCTGAAAGCAATCGTTTCTTTAGACGCAATCTTGGACGTGAAAGCTATATACTGTATAACACACACCATGGTGCACTGAGACATGTGGGACAGTATTGGCAGCCGAGCAGAGAGAGGAAAGAGAAAAAGATTGACACACAAAGGGAGAGACAGACGTCCCCAGCTGCTAAAACAATCTGTGTTTGCGTGCATGTGTGTGTGTGTTTAAACGTCCCTCTCCTTGTCTAGGGGGCCAAAGAGCGGAAGAAAGGGGGGGGGGGGGTGTAATGAGGATTCCAGAGTAAAGAGGATACAGCATCAATTTTACAGCACTTCCGTCATCCTTAGTGGTCCATAACGCCTGACTTCACATCAGCACACTGACCAGTTCTACCAATACACGATATAAACATTATGAGTCAAAACATTGTGAATCTGATAAAATACTTACCAAATACTATGGAAACTATACAACATCTGGGTCCCTGTGGCTTATCTGAAGTCAGTAATGGGCTGTAGTAAGGTGAGGAGGCCCGGCGGATATCGTAAGGAAAATACAGCAGCCCATCTGTCTGCTGGATACGTTTCTATGAGCTGCTTTGTCCCTGAATGCTCCTTGGAGGGAACTCCTACCCCACGCTGAAGCTTTTTCATATGTGTAGAAGCATTTTCCCTTTGATTACAACCACAGAACTCAATTTCCCAGGGAGCTGTTCAACTCACAGCTGAAAAGATCTGGGCTTTAGTGCGGGTTGAGGCACTTATATGAATAAATCATATTCATCTAGTGATAAATAAGAGATGTACTGTATCTGAAAGATAGAATAAACAGACTGAGAAACACTCCTGAAGGAACAGTGTTAATTCATAGACTTTTCAGTCATTCATGATGTATTTGGGGGCCAAAGGGGGCTTCACTGTAGCTAGTGCTGCTGTTTTGGCCTGGTCTAGCTACTGTTCCCTTCTCATCCCCATGATGGGTCTCTTCTATCACAAGAAGTTGGACAGTGAAAGCTAACATGAGCTTCAGAGTATCTCAGTTTATCAAACATCTCAATGAGATACTATCTCAAAATACTGAGATACCAGCTTACATATTAATGAAAAAAGAAATTGGGCCTTTTTAATTATTATTATTATTATTCTATGTGGAGGGAACAGGCTTCCATACGCCTTGAGCCATGCTCTGTTCGTATTTTGTGTTTGACTGTGCCTTAAGTGTTAAACAGATTAGTGGATTAACTTTGGGCACTGAAACTGTTTTTTTTCCCTCAGTGTTTACATCTGACTTCTTTAAGTTCAGTGGCATCTTCACTAAAGTCAAAGCACGTCCAAATCATAGATGTAGCACTTTTTATTTGGTACAAGCTGCTCAAGTCACTCGGTTGGACTCTTGGAGGAAGCTGTCTGAGAGGGATGTTCGGGTGCTGACCTGGATTGTATCCAAAAAACATAAAACCACAGCTGCCCAAATCACGGCAGAATTAAATGTGCACCTCAACTCTCCTGTTTCCGCCAGAACTGTCCGTCGGGAGCTCCACAGGGTCAATACACAAGGCCGGGCTGCTGTAGCCAAACCTTTGGTCACTCATGCCAACGCCAAACGTCGGTTTCAATGGTGCAAGGAGCGCAAATCTTGGGCTGTGGACAATGTGAAACATGTATTGTTCTCTGATGAGTCCACCGTTACTGTTTTCCCCACATCCGGGAGAGTTACGGTGTGGAGAAGCCCCAAAGAAGCGTACCACCCAGACTGCTGCATGCCCAGAGTGAAGCATGGGGGTGGATCAGTGATGGTTGGGCTGCTGTATCATGGCATTCCCTTGTCCGCGTCACTGCCAATGACTACCGAACTATTCTGGAGGACCCATGAGTGGGACCATTCAACCAATGGTTCAAACATTGTGTCCTGAAGGCGGTGCCGTGTATCAGGGCGACAACGCACCAATACACACAGCGAGACTGGAGAAAGACTGGTTTGATGAACATGAAAGTGAAGTTGAACATCTCCCATGGCCTGCACAGTCACCAGATCTAAATATTATTGAGCCACTTTGGGGTGTTTTGGAGGAGGAGCGAGTCAGGAAACGTTTTCCTCCACCAGCATCACGTAGAGACCTGGCCACTATCCTGCAAGAAGAATGGCTTCGAATCCCTCTGACCACTGTGCAGGACTTGTGTATGTCATTCCCAAGACCAACTGACGCTGTATTGGCCGCAAAAGGAGGCCCTACACCGTACTAATAAATTACTGTGGTCTAAAACCAGGTGTTTCACTTTAACAGTCATCCTTATACTTTCTGACCCTATATAAATATACAGGGGTTGGACAATGAAAGACTCACAGCTGCACTAAAGGCACCTCCAAGTGTTTCATTCCTTTTGAGTGCATCCTCACACATCCACACGCATTTCACCTCCAATATACAAACACACACACTCGCAGAAGGCCTGAAGAAAACCCAGTGCCATTGGACAGTGAACAGCAAAAAAGAAGTGGAGATTGGTGATGGCATGCACCCCAGGGATGTGGACACAGGCTTGATTCTAAGATTAGCTCTGACCGTTCGGGTGTACACAGCCCTGCCACATTACAAACACATGGCAAAATCCTCTCATACACACACACACACATTTCCAACACAATGAACTGTATAAACCCAGTTCTACAGTGTACAAAACCGGTGTTCCAAGATGGGGCTGTGTGTAAAATGCAAATAAAAACAGAAATCTGTGATTTGTAAATTCATCTTGCAATGAATAAAGAAAAACTATGCAAAGACAATATATTTAATCAAGAAAGAAAACAAAAAGCCAGCGTTTCTGCCCCTCACTGCTGCACGGTGGGGTCACGGTAAACAGCGAACGGCTCATTATCATTTAAAGGAACAGTCGTTTTGAACTTGTGGGGTTCTGACCAAAGAGGTCACCGGTGTTTCTGTAAGACCCCATTGTTGTGGAATTTGTTGCAGGAATCAAATTCGGAATAGAAAATAACGACACTGCTTTCTGTTTTTACCAGTGTTTCACAAAATGGCTCTTTTTTAAACCTGGAGTTTGTACAAACTGAGCATTGATCAATCAAATAAATCCCATTCTTCCTGTCTAAGAGATGATATCTTATAGTAGACAAATATGGCCCCTTTATTTACCTTCTACATCCATTTCAAGATCAATGGATTCTCTCTGGAAAGGTGGAGGTCTGCCTGGACTGACTCATCAAAGCCACTCAGCAGTGCATAAACGAATGAGAAAAGAAGGATAAGAAAAAGGGAATAAAAGAGTGCAAAGGGTAAATGCCATGGAGAAAGAATGGCAGAATCTCAAATGTCTAACAGGACACAAACATACACACCCACAAAGTGCACTGGAAATTCAATACAAAGGCATTCGGGAGCAGTCAAGTAAAGAAGCGAAAAACCAAATGGTGAACTATATTTCTGAAACATTTAGGATTTTGAGAGAGAGAGAGAGAGGGAGTGTGAGTGAAAGAGAGAGGGCAGGAGGCATCCTACATCAACTACTACCCTACAGGATTTAGAAACAGAAGGGAAAAAAAGGAGAGAGAGAGAGAGAGAGAGAGAGAATGAATGGAGGAGGCATACTACATCAGTTGCTGCCCTACAGGAATTTGAAATACAAAGAAAGAAAGAAAGAAAAGGAGATGTAGGAGGAGGGGTATAAACTGCTACCCTACAGGATTTAGAAAAACAGAATAAAGAGAGAGAGAGAGAGAAAGATCAACTGATATCATACTAGATTTAGAAAGAATCAATCCATCAATTATTGAAATATTAAATACAACATAGCGCATGTGGATGTGTGGTCTCAGGCTAATACATTATGTCAGTAAGTTCCATCACTGTTTTATACCTCTCTGGACCACGCTTGGCTCATGTGTAGTTGATCCATAAACATTGTATTAGTGTCACTTGCACACAGCTTCAGTGTCCTGGGTTCAACCCTCTCACTGTGTGTTTCCCCGTGTCTGTGTGGGTTTCCTCTCACAGTCCAAACTCATTTAGTTCAGGTATTGTGGCTGTGTGGAGTTGTCCACATGTGTGTGTGTGTGCGCGCATTTCACAGCATTATAGGCTTGGCGCTCCACATTGTTATTCCAATTACCCCTTCCACCTTAAATGAGGCAGTGGTTCCTTTGTGGCTCCTGCACAATTTAAGGCGGATAATGAGCTAACAAAAGCAACGGTTTTTCCGTTTGTTTCTTCCATGAATGAAGCCCGTGTGTGTTGTCTTTTAACTGCCGCCTCATTTAAGGTGGAATTCTAGAACGTTCTTCATTTTAATTCAATTTCAGCAGGCGCTGTTAAGTAGGCTAAACTTGTGCTGCACGGTTTAAGGTGGAAGGCAAATATAAACTGCCAACTCCATCGTCCGTGAGATATTTTTTTTATTATTTTTTTTTATTTTTTAAAACATTTTACGCCTGTTTCCATGAATGAAAGCAGACTGTGTCGCTAAGTGCTGCACCTTTTAAGGTGGGACGGGAAAATTAAACTTGGTTCTCCCTAGCTTTGCTCTTTCTGATTCGCACTGTTTTCCTGAGGAACTAATCAGGAGCCAGAAGGTGAGTGCGGCGCCATTTAAGGTAGAACGGGAAATTCGGACAAGCTCATGAATAAACGGCTGTTCTCTTCGAGCTTTTCTCATGAATGAAGAGTGTGTCTGTTTCTTTAAGAGCGTGAATGAAGCTCCTATCCATACAGCATCGGCCAAGGTCGTCGAGCGTTTATGCAATTCTTTTTTTCTCAGGCATTTTTATGCAACAATTCACGGTTTCTGAAGCGCACATCCCCCCTCTCGCTCCCTAACAGGATTAAATCAGAAAAGCCCCTTTAGAGCGACCCCCACCCCGCTCCTAAAGCCCCTCTGCTTCACCGATACAGTGCAGGACGACCACACGCTTGTTTAGGCGATGGGAGTGTGTTGCAGGCCAAATTAGTCCCTTTTATTAGAGAGGACCAAATCAATGAAATGAAGCACTGACACAGCCCGAGGATTGTTGGCAGTTTGGCGCTGCGTGAGGTTTTTTCCCACGTAAAGTGATGCGCGGCCACCCCCCAAAACACATCCTGCCTCTGTCCTCCTTCACCAACTGCCCACAAGGCTATAGAGGATGGCAGGCATCTACAATCAAAGGCAGACGCTCTAAAAGGGACCTCTCTCACCTCTCAGTGCAGGTCGCTGTCCATGGCCGTGGTCATCTTCCAGCGTCCGTCACTGAGCCATGTTTAGTCCGGCAGCGCGCGCACTGCACTCCCGAACGAACACAAGAACCGACTCGGATTCAGAG
The DNA here is from genome assembly GCF_029633855.1 of Hoplias malabaricus. Taxonomy (NCBI): domain Eukaryota; kingdom Metazoa; phylum Chordata; class Actinopteri; order Characiformes; family Erythrinidae; genus Hoplias; species Hoplias malabaricus. The sequence continues at coordinate 8,430,822 of NC_089818.1, forward strand.
TGGTCAGCAGCAGCTCGGTGGTCTGCCTCTCTACACAAGCACCGTGTCCGTTGTCTGTGCGCGCGATGCAGCCCACAGGGGGCGCCCCTGAGCTCGCATTCACTTCGGCGCTGTTTCTTTTTCATACACCCCGCCTGTCTTAAAGGGCACGCTCCGCCGCGCGAGGTGGAGTTCAGATAGGGTGGCACGTGACGTCACAGCAAGGCCCAAAACAGGTCTTGAGTATCAACAATATCAGTCCGTGCTCAGAAAATCTAAATCTGTAAACAGAGCTCTGTCACACACTGTCCACGGGTGTGGGGGAGTGTGTGAGTGTGTGAAATCATCCACAGGGGTGTGTGTGTGTGTGAGTGACTGGGTGAATGGGCTTATTATTTCAATCTAAAATCCAGATCTTCAGGGAGTACCACATACTGAGTCGTATTTCCCAGTGGAAGGATCCACGGATACAAATTTGGATCATTTCAGATCTGTAAAAAGAGCAGAGCATGGCCTTCGCCATAAATTAACCATTTAAAGTGCTATTTATTCCGTGAGGGCAGGTTCAGTGGAGCCCATTTGGGGACGGTTTGTCAGGGGGTCCTCGGATCCCTTCTCGGATCAGCGCCCAGACAGCGGCCAGGAAACTCATCAGACGCTTGTAGTTCCTTCTGTATGAGGAGCTTGGGAGGATTTTGGCTTGGGATTAACACTGAATCTAGATGGAACTCCCCGTGCATCGCATGTCTCGTCCAAGCCTAATATCCAAGACAAATAATCTGAAATCTGCGAATAAGCAGGAAAATCCAGAACTGCAAAAACCCCAGGCAAAAGGATTAATCGGAATTTAGAGAAATCATATCACTACATAGTGTTTTGTTCCATATGCTTTGTGAGGAAACTGGGTTTAATGGGTTCACGGGAGCACAGAGACTCGCTGGACGATGCACAGTCCACTTCAAGACTAGTCACACTCTTTATTTCAGTTTAACAGGGGGTATATGTAAATAATTTTAGAGAATGCCTCTGAACACCTTTAACAGCAGGAGTTTTAATAACAGAGGGCACCAGCTTCTGTATTTTGTTACAAATGAACGGCTCACACTCTGGAAGGCTTAAGGCATTCATTCATTATCTGTAACCGCTTATCCAGTTCAGGGTCGCGGTGGGTCCAGAGCCTACCTGGAATCATTGGGTGCCAGTCCTTCACATGGCAACACACACATTCACACCTACGGACACTTTTGAGTCGCCAATCCACCTACCAACGTGTGTTTTTGGACTGTGGGAGGAAACCGGAGCACCCGGAGGAAACCCACGCAGACACAGGGAGAACACACCACACTCCTCACAGACAGTCACCCGGAGGAAACCCACGCAGACACAGGGAGAACACACCACACTCCTCACAGACAGTCACCCGGAGGAAACCCACGCAGACACAGAGAGAACACACCACACTCCTCACAGACAGTCACCCGGAGGAAACCCACACAGACACAGAGAGAACACACCACACTCCTCACAGACAGTCACCCGGAGGAAACCCACGCAGACACAGGGAGAACACACCACACTCCTCACAGACAGTCACCCGGAGGAAACCAACGCAGACACAGAGAGAACACACCACAGTCACCCGGAGCAGGAATCGAACCCACAACCTCCAGGTCTCTGGAGCTGTGTGACTGCGACACTAACCTGCTGTGCCACCGTGCCGCCCCAGGCTTGAGGCAGCATTCCTCATAAAACTCCATCCAGTTCATTTGGGATAAAACCCAACACCTAATATCATTATCTGACTTCACAAGTTCTCTTGTGGCTGAATGCCATCAAATCTTCACAGAAATGTTCAAAATATCTAGTGTAGAGTCTTCTCAGAGCAAAAGGGGAACAGATGCCACATTCAAACTCCTCATTGTGGACGAAATGTTGGATGAGATGCACACTCTTTCATAGTGTGTACTGTATATACGCTGAACTATCACTGGATTAGGAATGTATCTAAACTCACTGTCCATACAGGAGCACTAAGTCGTTCTATATGCTCTGCATATTTCCTGATCCCTATTTCACCCTGTTCTTCAATGCTCAGGACCCCCACAGAGCAGATACGCTTTGGGAGGTGGATCGTTCTCACCGCTGCAGTGACACTGACATGATTGTGGTCACGGTGGACACAGGACACTCCTGGATGTTTTTGGTTGGTGGACTATTCTCAGTCCAGCAGTGACACAGAGAGGTTTAAAAGTTCCAGCAGCACTGCTGTGTTCAGTGGAGGTGTGTGTGTGTGTGTGTGTGTGTGTGTCTGTGTGGTCAGTGGAGGTGAGAGACTGGACAATAAATGTAGATACAAGGTAGCTGTTCCTAATCCAGTGGTCATTTGGTGCAGGTAACACACACTGAACTGAATCTGGACAATATAATGAGTAGATAGACACTGTTCGGCACTAATACAACTCTGTAACATTTAGTAGCTGAAAACAGAGAGAATAACAAAGTAACAGAGGTAACATGAGGCTGTAACCTGGAGCTGTGGTGGTGTGGGTTCACTGAGCCAGCGTCCATCCTCCACAGGACCTTATTGATCCTTCAGCTGTTTTCTGCCGGAAGGATGAATTGATAAAGCTCTCTGGAGGGAGGTGTGGGGGCAAACACACACCATACAGTAGTGCCATGGCAACCACACTTAGCATTGGTAGCATCCTGTTGGTCTATAAGGTGCCTGGATTATGTTTTCGTGTTCTCAGAATGGCCATCTAAAGATCACTGCCTTTCCCTCAAAACACACACACAGATCCTGACAGAGGAACAGGGAAATGTGTTTGGAGAGAGTCAGCCTCCGAGCAGCACTGGTCAGTACTGGGCTTTAAGGAGAGCATCTCTCTGGGGAGCCCTGAGGATCAATAATTCAAGCACGCTTATTGGAGAACACTGGAAATAGACCTTAGAGGTCCTGTGTCATTACGCAGTCAGTGGCACGCCCCGGTTAAGAAACTCCAGATATAATCTGCTTATTAAATGGATAGCATTTGTAAAAAAAAAAAAAAAAATATATATATATATATATATATATATATATATATATATATATATATATATATATATATATATATATATATATATAAAATAAATAAACTAGGGGCAGCATGGTGGTGCAGCAGGGAGGGTTGCAGTCACACAGCTTACCTGGAGGTTGTGGGTTCGATTCCCGCTCTGGGTGACTGTCTGTGAAGAGTGTGGTGTGTTCTCCCTGTGTCTGCGTGGGTTTCCTCCGGGTGACTGTCTGTGAGGAGTGTGATGTGTTCTCTCTGTGTCTGTGTGGGTTTCCCCCGGTTGACTGTCTGTGAGGGGTGTGGTGTGTTCTCCCTGTGTCTGCGTGGGTTTCCTCCGGGTGACTGTCTGTGAGGAGTGTGGTGTGTTCTCCCTGTGTCTGCGTGGGTTTCCTCCGGGTGACTGTCTGTGAGGGGTGTGGTGTGTTCTCCCTGTGTCTGCGTGGGTTTCCTCCGGGTGATTGTCTGTGAGGAGTGTGGTGTGTTCTCCCTGTGTTTGCGTGGGTTTCCTTCGAGTAACTGTGAGGAGTGTGGTGTGTTCTCTCTGTGTCTGCGTGGGTTTCCTCCAGGTGACTGTCTGTGAGGAGTGTGGTGTGTTCTCCCTGTGTTTGCATGGGTTTCCTTCGGGTGACTGTCTGTGAGGAGTGTGGTGTGTTCTTTCTGTGTCTGCGTGGGTTTCCTCCGGGTGACTGTCTGTGAGGAGTGTGGTGTGTTCTCCCTGTGTCTGCACGGGTTTCCTCTGGGTGACTGTCTGTGAAGAGTGTGGTGTGTTCTCCCTGTGTCTGCACGGGTTTCCTCTGGGTGACTGTCTGTGAGGAGTGTGGTGTGTTCTCTCTGTGTCTGCGTGGGTTTCCTCCGGGTGACTGTCTGTGAGGAGTGTGGTGTGTTCTCCCTGTGTCTGTGTGGGTTTACTCTCACAGTCCAAAAACACACGTTGGTAGGTGGATTGGCGACTCAAAAGTGTCCGTAGGTGTGAGTGTGTGAGTGAATGTGTGTGTGTCTGTGTTGCCCTGTGAAGGACTGGCGCCCCCTCCAGGGTGTATTCCCTCCTTGCGCCCAATGATTCCAGGTAGGCTCTGGACCCACCGCAACCCTGAACTGGATAAGCGCTTACAGATAATGAATGAATGAATGAATAAAAAAACTATTCTCAAACCACTGTGACCTCATATCAACGTGCCACTAAATCCTAACACAACTATTCCATCCTCTAAACATAGACCTTCCCCGAACAGTAGCGTGTTTCCGTAGCAGAAAGGAAAGACTCTATGAATAGCTTTCATTTCCAAAGAAATGTTGGATGATACAACATCATCTATGTTTTTAAACACAAACAATATCCTTTTAAATATCTTTTACCTATAAATCCAGTGTAACGTGAAGGTTTAGTGTCACGCACATCGGCCCAGATTTAAGCAGGGGGATACCACCCAGAATCCTCTCAGTGAATTATATACGGCACAGACCCCAGAAACTGCTCCTCCAGTGTTTCAGAAATGGTGATTTCCCAGAATAGCAGGGACTCATGGCAATATTCTTAACTCAGTGGTAATATTACATAGGAATAAAGCTATATTCTAACAGAATAGACTCTGTGTGTGTGTGTGTGTGTGTGTGTACGTGCACGAAATGTCAGATTATTTACAACACGCTTGGTATAAACATGGCAGTACGGCCTGCTGAAAGGAGAGGAACATCAGCAGGTGTTGACAGAACACACACACACACGTTTGTTTCCATGCAATGCTGGGACATTACATTAGACTTACACTAAACCTAACCTTCAAAGATGAACTTTTAAAGTCCCCACAAGGCAGTCAAATAAACACAATGTGATTTTGGTGGCCACAGTATGAGTGCAACCTAGTGCACACACCACACACTCCTCTGAATCTGCCCCAGTTCACTCAGTTTGTCCTCCATTAAGAGGACAATGACACAAATTGTGTGATTTATTTGACCTCTGTAGGCCCCGCCAACAAATGTGTTCCTCTCTAACTACAGCTAAGAGGATTAGCTGTTAAAATTACTCCACAAAACGATGAAAAATCAAACTGTATCCATGGAGTTACCTTATGATGTTGACTTCCCAGTTGTGGGATTAAATATATATTAGTCATCATCATCTTTTTTTATGAAATAAACACATAGCCACATAATCTTTATGTACTTATAGATTCATATATATATATATATATATATATATATATATATATATATATATATATATATATATATATATATATATATATATATGTACATGTAATATACCCTTTATATCATTAGGGCTATTTAAGCTACAGCACATTTGACAGTGGATCAAGCCATATTTCAAAGTCATAAAGGTATAATGATAATATGAACATGTCTATGTCTCACATTGGAACATTCATTCATTATCTGTTAGCGCTTATCCAGTTCAGGGTCGCGGTGGGTCTGGAGCCTACCCGGAATCACTTGGTGCAAGGTGGGAACACACACTGGAGGGGGCGCCAGTCCTCCAGTCACCCGGAGGAAACCCACGCAGACACAGGGAGAACACACCACACTCCTCACAGACAGTCACCCGGAGGAAACCCACGCAGACACAGGGAGAACACACCACACTCCTCACAGACAGTCACCTGGAAGAAACCCACGCAGACACAGGGAGAGCACACCACACTCCTCACAGACAGTCACCCGGAGGAAACCCACGCAGACACAGGGAGAACACACCACACTCCTCACAGACTGTCACCCGGAGGAAACCCACGCAGACACAGGGAGAACACACCACACTCCTCACAGACATTTACCCGGAGGAAACCCATGCAGACACCGAGAGAACACACCACACTCCTCACAGACAGTCACCCGGAGGAAACCCACGCAGACACAGGGAGAACACACCACACTCCTCACAGACATTTACCCGGAGGAAACCCATGCAGACACAGAGAGAACACACCACACTCCTCACAGACAGTCACCCGGAGGAAACCCACGCAGACACAGGGAGAACACACCACACTCCTCACAGACTGTCACCCGGAGGAAATCCACGCAGACACAGGGAGAACACACCACACTCCTCACAGACAGTCACCCTGAGGAAACCCACGCAGACACAGGGAGAACACCCCACACTCCTCACAGACAGTCACCCGGAGGAAACCCACACAGACACAGAGAGAACACATCACACTCCTCACAGACAGTCACCCGGAGGAGACCCACGCAGACACAGGGAGAACACACCACACTCCTCACAGACATTTACCCGGAGGAAACCCATGCAGACACCGAGAGAACACACCACACTCCTCACAGACAGTCACCCTGAGGAAACCCACGCAGACACAGGGAGAACACACCACACTCCTCACAGACAGTCACCCGGAGGAAACCCACACAGACACAGAGAGAACACAGCACACTCCTCACAGACAGTCACCCGGAGGAGACCCACGCAGACACAGGGAGAACACACCACACTCCTCACAGACAGTCACCCGGAGGAAACCCACACAGACACAGAGAGAACACAGCACACTCCTCACAGACAGTCACCCGGAGGAAACCCACACAGACACAGAGAGAACACATCACACTCCTCACAGACAGTCACCCGGAGGAAACCCACACAGACACAGAGAGAACACATCACACTCCTCACAGACAGTCACCCGCAGGAAACCCACACAGACACAGGGAGAACACACCACACTCCTCACAGACAGTCACCCTGAGGAAACCCACGCAGTAACAGGGAGAACACACCACACTCCTCACAGACAGTCACCCGGAGGAAACCCACGCAGACACGGAGAACACACCACACTCCTCACAGACAGTCACCCTGAGGAAACCCACGCAGACACAGGGAGAACACACCACACTCCTCACAGACAGTCACCCGGAGGAAACCCACGCAGACACAGGGAGAACACACCACACTCCTCACAGACAGTCACCCGGAGGAAACCCACACAGACACAGAGAGAACACAGCACACTCCTCACAGACAGTCACCCGGAGGAAACCCACACAGACACAGAGAGAACACATCACACTCCTCACAGACAGTCACCCGGAGGAAACCCACACAGACACACCTGCTGCGCCACCGTGCCGCACACACATTG